>NW_019263235.1:107392-169605 GCF_002742605.1 Olea europaea var. sylvestris
GTGACCATAAACTGTATGTTATTATAAAATTAACTTATTTAATTATCTATTTAATTAGTGTCCCTTGATTTTTGAAAAAATTCTATAAAATTGTCATATTTGAAATATATATTTAAAAGTAAGTAGTTATGTATCAGGGAAATATTTTAATTTTAAATAATAATATTGTCAAATTAAATTAGTCTAACCATATTCACCTCCACCGTGTGCCCACATTGCATACCCGTCCGCTGTCATCCCCTCTTACAGTCTTCATCATTCACCCGTGGACATCCATCCCACCATTGACTTCTTCAGCGGTGAATTGATTATCGCTCAACGGTGAATAGACATAGTCAGCTCAGATAGTAGAGAAGAAAGAGAAACATGGCAATTGTAAAAATAAAAATAAAAATTGATTGATCATTCTTTAGCGACGACTCAACAGTACTGGCATAATTTAAAACTATTTTTTTAAAATTGAATTGAAAAATAGCACCTAGTGAAATTTACAGAGTACTCACCGTAACAAATAACTTCAATTTCAGTTAAGAGAAATCAAGGATATATGGCTAGTTCTCTTGAATTTACATAGATCTATTGCCTACGATATTTTTCCAAGCTTATGACCAATTCTTTTGGATTTGTAACATGTAGACAATGATCTGTTACCGATAAAGGTAATATGTGAACTATAAGATATGACTAATTAATATTGACATGTGAACTATAATTAGTGATTTGCGAACATTCGTAACCTATACAATATAACCTGTGATATGTGAATGGTGACATATGACTATGAACTATAACATGTGACCTATGAGCTATAACCAATGATTATTAATATTGACATGTGATCTATGAAAATATACAACCTATACAGTATGAACTGTGAATTATAACATGTAATCAATGAACATCAGTGGCCTATACTATATGACCTGTGTCCTATGAACAATAACAATTGACCAATCAATATTGACATATGAATATAAATCAGTGATATGTGACAAATTCTATTTGATTTGTTACCTGTGAACATTGATATGTAACCCATAACAAGTGCGCAAAAACATATGACATGTTATCAATTCACGTCACATGTCATTGTGCACAAGTCACAGACCATTGCACAAATATCATAAACTATCTATTTTATTGGTTGCGAATTATTTATTGGTTATAGATTAGCCCAATTTATTGGACACAAACTGTATTTATATAGCCCCAACCCAATCCAAACCCAACACCACAACCACCACCTACACCATCACCAGCACTACCATCACCTCAAAACCCACCATGAACCCACCTCCAAAACCACCATAAAATAACGACAAAAATCACAACCTCCATCTCCACCACAACTATCCCCAACAAAAAAAAATAAAAATAAAAAAAATTCCTAAACTTGCCACTTCCACTACCTTATATCAGAAGAGGACAGAAATGAACACCTTACCATAACCAGCAACAATTATGACCTCCATCTCCACACACTACAACCACAACCACCACCCAACAAAAAATCCTAAGCCCGATGTCATCACCACCTCAAATTCACAGAGCACGGATTGTGTCGATCATGTAACCCAAAAATACAATTACTAGAACTATCCTACCATTTTTAGCCACCAATTGCAATTGACAAAATCAGCCGAGTCGCCATTTTGAGGATCGAATTTTGAGGTAATTGAACAGCAAACCAGCAACAATTATGACCTCCATCTCCACACACTACAACCACAACCACCACCCAACAAAAAATCCTAAGCCCGATGTCATCACCACCTCAAATTCACAGAGCACGGATTGTGTCGATCATGTAACCCAAAAATACAATTACTAGAACTATCCTACCATTTTTAGCCACCAATTGCAATTGACAAAATCAGCCGAGTCGCCATTTTGAGGATCGAATTTTGAGGTAATTGAACAGCAATTGGATCGATTAAATGTGTATCCACTATTGTCTGAATGCAAATTTGATTTTCCCATGTAAATTTTAGATTGAATGATGCAGGAATCGTCAATTGAATGGGAGATGATTGCCTCTATTCACGTACAATATGGGTACGAATTCCAGAACTTGTATTGATATCGGCATGCCTTCAATTGTTGCCGACATGCCTTTTCTTCTATTTGATGTCGAAAAGGTCCAATTATTCTGCACGGTCTGCAAGCTCCGAAACCTGCACGGCTTCTCGATTCATTGAATCTCTATCTTTCCCTTCCACCGTTGCCTACAAACTACCTCCGAAGTGGTGTCTACCTTGTTTATTCCACCACATCTTCATCGTCATTGGAGAAATTGGAGAGTGGAAACCTGGATGTATAGATTCACAGGATTATTGGAGATAGGGAGAGATTAGAGTGAGAGTAGAGAAAGATATAGTTGAGAGATAATTAATTTTATTATTGATTGATTATCACCTGATTTATGTTCAAGTAAACTTTATACCTGATTTTAGAATTGTCATATTTAATTATCAGTTGTGGTATAATTTTCAAAATGTAATTTCTCCTAATCATGCTATATGTACATCGTGCTTGACAACAAATTTGATACTCTTTCATGTGACAGCAATCTATACCACTGATTTTAAACACATCTATCTCATTATTGTCTAGACTCCTTCTACCTAGGGGATGTCATCCTTGGTTGATATCGAAGATGTAATCTAGCCTCTATTTGCGTCCCATTATTTTCAAATTCAGTTTTTTCAAAACTAATTTTCAACCACATATTCTCTCATTAAATAATTTTACATATAAACTAAAAAAATTTACATATTTTTTAACCACACATTTTTCAAAAAATCACCATTTCAATATACATTATCTCCAAAATATGAGGCTGAATCAGGAGTTTAACTATAACTCATTTCAAAATTAAGATAAAATGTTTAAAACTTCAAAAATCAGATAACATTATCCCCAGAATATGAGGCTCAATCAAGAGTTTAACTATAACTCATTTCAAAATTAAGATAAAATGTTTAAAACTTCAAAAATCAGATAACATTATCCCCAGAATATGAGGCTCAATCAAGAGTTTAACTATAACTCATTTCAAAATTAAGATAAAATGTTTAAAACTTCAAAAATCAGATAACATTATCCCCAGAATATGAGGCTCAATCAAGAGTTTAACTATAACTCATTTCAAAATTAAGATAAAATGTTTAAAACTTCAAAAAATCAGATATTCATTAAATTTTATTTCTAAAATAATTAATCAAATATATATTTTATAAATTAAATATAAGGTCACAAGTCTATACAATTTACTCACAAATTATTGAATTAATTAATTGCAAATAATTTATCAATCACAATTAAAGATTTTATATGTCATAAATTATTTTATGGTCACAAATTTATCAAATTAGTAGGCCACATATTATTCCTTGATTACAAATTTTATAAGTCAACTTATTTCACGACCACAAAATATCAAATTAATTTTTAGTTACAAATTATCAAATTATTGGCCACAAATTAACGAAATTTTAGGTTACACATTATTTGTTGGTCATAATTTATCTATTTCATTGTTACATATTAACTAATTTATTGGTCACAAACAATTAAATCATTTGTGACCACCATCTTACCACTACCACCAACCACATCACCATCGAAACCATCATCACCAGAACCACCACCACCACCTCTCAGTAGCAATACCATCATCTCAAACACCGCAACCAAACACCACTATGAGAAATTTGGAATGCTCTAATGCCTACTTCGACTTTTAAAGTTATCGAGTTTACGTTCCAGATTACCAATTTGTTTGACCTTACATGCGAAAATTACTAATTAAAGCAATCACGTCACTTGTATTAGTTTCTATGGTTTAGCATACAAGTCCATTTTCCCCTAAGTTTGAATACCGCAATTGTGATAAATTATGGAAAGCAATAAAAACAAAATTTTAATGACGAAAAAACCCAACGTTGGAAAAATTCCGAAAACAAACCAGTTATCTCCACTATAGACCTTTCAGGGAATACACAGCAATTCCTCAACTTGTACTTACTAAGAATCGTTTGTTCTTGTGCTTGTAATTGCGCTTCAATCCATATTTGTACAAAATTCTCCAACACGCGACCTAGGGTTTGGCCGCATAACACTGTCGCTTAAGCAATGTCGAGCGAGAAGCGAGCGACGCCTGGGTGAAAAACAGGCGACGATGGTTCTGCTTCCTCCGCTCAAGCAACAACTTGGCGAGCAGCTAGCGAAAAATCGGCAAGTCTTCCACCTTGTTCCAAACTCAATCGTAGCCTAAACCATCTATACAAGTTGCAGCCCAAGTCCCTAAATTTTACAACATGTTCAATTAAGTCCCTTTTGTTCACTAAATTGCCAATTACAATATAAAACATAACAAACTCCCCCTTTGACATTCTTTGACAAAACTATTCAAACAACGTCAAGACTAAAAAATGAAAACCTATTCTACCCAATATACCCTAGCACTGAGTCTTGCATTCCTTTTGTTGTACCTGTTTCCTGAAATCCAAAAAATCATATACCCAGTGTAAAAGCACTTGATACAGGAAATACAAAAATTAAATCACTTAACCACAAATCAACATGCCAGTTTGAGACGTGACAATGATGTCAATCAAAACACCAACCTCAGTAAACATCAAAACTCAAACATAATGGATGTGATATAAAATGCAATGCAATGCTCCCTCTTACTGCAAACTCTCATGAATTTTATACATATGAATTTTATGTAGTAATACAATGTATCTATGTCTCACTCTAACGACCCATGATATAGCAATGATGTAAAATGCAAAATGTCAATTAATCAATGAAATCAGTGCACATGCAAATGCAAAATCGCTCCATGCTCTTATTTTCTCCCCCTCAGTTACACATTTTTCTCCCATTTTTTTATCACAAATGTTGAAGGGAATACTAACAAATTTAACTTAAAAATGCAGTTGATAGCGTGCACAAGTAAAATCAATATACTATAAATCTTCCTACATACTCAGTTCAGATCAGAATGGAGTAAATAATATAAGTGACTCATGTGTGTAAAGTGTCACTAATCCAATGCAAGTATAACTCCAAATCTTAATTTTATGAGAAAGGACATGACAATCACTGCCAATAAGTATATCATTCTACTGATGAAAGTCAAACCTCGAGAGTATAGTAGGACCTATACTTATTATTTTTATTTTCTCCCCCTGATTTTGCGCATTTATATTTTTCAGTTTTCCATATTTTTTAGCTCATAACATTTTTCACATTTTTCATATTTTTCAAGCTCATATATTTTACATCTTAAGTACAGGGTCTTTTCCATTAAGCAACTGAGATGACCCCTGTAACGAGGTTTAGGTCTATTAACTCAAGTCAGTTGACCATAGACATCATATTTTAAGAGATCCCGCAGGTTTAATTGCTCAAGTGAAATAGGCCTTGAAGAAGAACATTAAGATAACGAGCTTTTATTTAGGGGAATATTTTTGGGTTTAGGTCTACTAAATTAGGTCAATTCATGTTTGAAGTCACCCAATTAATATGTGATAGTCATCCCAAATCTCACACATGCGATAGAGTCCCACTAGCAAATTCATAGTATGTGCAATGCAGATGGTACATGAAGACATCTATACTAAGTAATCCAAAGTGACCTAAATAAGTAATGAAAATTATTCTATAGCATATCAATTTTAGCTCTAAATCTACTGCCGGACACTACCACCACTGCTTATATCAACAATAACCACCACCACCACCACTACCATTATCGCCACATCAACCACACCACCACCACACACAACCCGCCACAATAACCACATCACCACTACAATAACCATGAAACTATCGCCAGAGCCACTACCAAGCCTCAACACCACTGCACACACACCACAACACCGCCCCACCACGACACCCAACCATGCATCCATTGAACCCAATAATATAACCACTACAATCGCAAAACCAACACACCATAATACCACAGTACCACCATTGAACATTCAATCACGACATCACTCAAAAATATAAAAGAGGGAAAGAGGAAGAATGGATCTACATCGGGTTGTGCACGGCAGTGCACCGAGTGTTACTATCGGAATCGTCGGAGAGAGAAGAAAAAAGTGGATTGTGATTTGTGGTTTTCTGGATTTTTAGGGTTTGGGTGGGTATAGTTTAGAGTGAGAAGATAGAGGATATTGAATATTATTAATATCTTATTTTTATATAAATAAATTTTAAATCTGATCTTTTAAATTGAATCTTAAAAGTATGGTTGGACGTAATTTCCACTTCATTTTCCCCCCTCTTTTACTTTGGTTCCTTTATGCCCTGCCCTGCCCAGAACAGTAGGTGGGCACATACATGTCATATCTTACAAACACAAAATAAATAATCAAAAATATAAAACAAGAAATGCCATGTGAGATGAAAGCGAGCTCAAGGTACTGAATGAGGCTCGCCGCTCGTGTGCACTTTAATTAATGCTCGAAATTGTACAAATATAACCCGTTCATAATTCGCCATACACGTCTTTACTGTAGTCTCTTCTTCTTTTTGAATTTCTTAGCTAATTGCGTTGTCAGAGGAGGTGTTCTTGGTAAAGACCACCAGGTTATTTTTCGTTGCGAATCAACTTCATGCTTTTGATTTACCTATTGAATGTTATAATTTATTTCTTTTCCATTGTTCTCTTTGGGGACGGGGTTCCTAGTTGGTATGACATTTAAGTATTTAACTGATATTTCTATGCTACATAATGCATTATTTTAAGGGACTTGAGAGGGATTCTTATCTGGGTTTGGTCAAGTCATTGTGAGTTCTCGAAATTCCTTTCGATAGAGTGATGCCATAATTTGAGAGTATGGCTTCATACGGAGGAGATTTGCTACTTTTGTGTGGCTTATTTTCATTAATTGAAGTTTATTTGGTCTTTTATTAATCAATTGACAGGTGCTGACAGTAAATTTTGAGCAGCAAGTTGGAAATATAGTCAATTGGTTTTATCCATAATCATATTAAAACCGAATTATATTTGAGTTTTTTTCCTGTGATGGCTTTGTGTTCGCCGCAGTATTTTATGCCTCCAGAAACTTGCAGACCCATGGGGGTACTGAATGTTCTTGGACGAAGAGTTGGCCCCGTAAAAATTGTTAAAGAAAAGAGTGGGCTTTTAGGTATTAGTCAAAAGAGTGGTTCAAATGTTCCTCGGTGCAAATGTTCGACCAACTCTCACAGTGTTAATCAATTTCAAGGTAAGGACCCATTTCTGAATCTTCACCCAGAGATTTCTATGCTAAGAGGCGAGACATATGCCACAATGACCAACCCAAGACTGGACAGCTTGAGCGGAAGTGTTACTGAAAGTTCAAGTGATTTGTCAAGTTTGAACAATTACAATGAGGCCAAGATCATGGTTATTGGCGTTGGAGGTGGTGGGTCAAATGCAGTTAATCGTATGATTGAGAGTGCAATGAAGGGTGTGGAATTCTGGATTGTTAACACTGATATTCAGTCCATGAGTATGTCCCCTGTGTTCTCTGAGAATCGGTTGCAAATTGGTCAAGAGTTAACCAGAGGACTTGGTGCTGGTGGGAACCCAGACATTGGGATGAATGCTGCTAAAGAAAGCAAAGAAGCTATAGAAGAGGCGGTTTATGGATCTGACATGGTGTTTGTTACTGTAAGTTTAGTCTTCTTTGAACCAAATGATTTTCTGCACAAAATGGTTTTGCTGTTCGATTCTAGTTTTTTGCCTTCAAACTTTTCTTGTTTATTTGAGTTTCTAGTTGTCAAACTAGCACATATCCTATATGCTAATCATATGCTTTTAGATTCTTTTGATTATCAAGATTAATTAGTTCTAGAAATAGGGCTCGATTATCTAATTTGATCATTTGTAATTGATAAATAAGTTGTGACATATAAAATTTGTAATTTGTGATTGTAACTTTCTGTGACCATAAACTGTATGTTATTATAAAATTAACTTATTTAATTATCTATTTAATTAGTGTCCCTTGATTTTTGAAAAAATTCTATAAAATTGTCATATTTGAAATATATATTTAAAAGTAAGTAGTTATGTATCAGGGAAATATTTTAATTTTAAATAATAATATTGTCAAATTAAATTAGTCTAACCATATTCACCTCCACCGTGTGCCCACATTGCATACCCGTCCGCTGTCATCCCCTCTTACAGTCTTCATCATTCACCCGTGGACATCCATCCCACCATTGACTTCTTCAGCGGTGAATTGATTATCGCTCAACGGTGAATAGACATAGTCAGCTCAGATAGTAGAGAAGAAAGAGAAACATGGCAATTGTAAAAATAAAAATAAAAATTGATTGATCATTCTTTAGCGACGACTCAACAGTACTGGCATAATTTAAAACTATTTTTTTAAAATTGAATTGAAAAATAGCACCTAGTGAAATTTACAGAGTACTCACCGTAACAAATAACTTCAATTTCAGTTAAGAGAAATCAAGGATATATGGCTAGTTCTCTTGAATTTACATAGATCTATTGCCTACGATATTTTTCCAAGCTTATGACCAATTCTTTTGGATTTGTAACATGTAGACAATGATCTGTTACCGATAAAGGTAATATGTGAACTATAAGATATGACTAATTAATATTGACATGTGAACTATAATTAGTGATTTGCGAACATTCGTAACCTATACAATATAACCTGTGATATGTGAATGGTGACATATGACTATGAACTATAACATGTGACCTATGAGCTATAACCAATGATTATTAATATTGACATGTGATCTATGAAAATATACAACCTATACAGTATGAACTGTGAATTATAACATGTAATCAATGAACATCAGTGGCCTATACTATATGACCTGTGTCCTATGAACAATAACAATTGACCAATCAATATTGACATATGAATATAAATCAGTGATATGTGACAAATTCTATTTGATTTGTTACCTGTGAACATTGATATGTAACCCATAACAAGTGCGCAAAAACATATGACATGTTATCAATTCACGTCACATGTCATTGTGCACAAGTCACAGACCATTGCACAAATATCATAAACTATCTATTTTATTGGTTGCGAATTATTTATTGGTTATAGATTAGCCCAATTTATTGGACACAAACTGTATTTATATAGCCCCAACCCAATCCAAACCCAACACCACAACCACCACCTACACCATCACCAGCACTACCATCACCTCAAAACCCACCATGAACCCACCTCCAAAACCACCATAAAATAACGACAAAAATCACAACCTCCATCTCCACCACAACTATCCCCAACAAAAAAAAATAAAAATAAAAAAAATTCCTAAACTTGCCACTTCCACTACCTTATATCAGAAGAGGACAGAAATGAACACCTTACCATAACCAGCAACAATTATGACCTCCATCTCCACACACTACAACCACAACCACCACCCAACAAAAAATCCTAAGCCCGATGTCATCACCACCTCAAATTCACAGAGCACGGATTGTGTCGATCATGTAACCCAAAAATACAATTACTAGAACTATCCTACCATTTTTAGCCACCAATTGCAATTGACAAAATCAGCCGAGTCGCCATTTTGAGGATCGAATTTTGAGGTAATTGAACAGCAATTGGATCGATTAAATGTGTATCCACTATTGTCTGAATGCAAATTTGATTTTCCCATGTAAATTTTAGATTGAATGATGCAGGAATCGTCAATTGAATGGGAGATGATTGCCTCTATTCACGTACAATATGGGTACGAATTCCAGAACTTGTATTGATATCGGCATGCCTTCAATTGTTGCCGACATGCCTTTTCTTCTATTTGATGTCGAAAAGGTCCAATTATTCTGCACGGTCTGCAAGCTCCGAAACCTGCACGGCTTCTCGATTCATTGAATCTCTATCTTTCCCTTCCACCGTTGCCTACAAACTACCTCCGAAGTGGTGTCTACCTTGTTTATTCCACCACATCTTCATCGTCATTGGAGAAATTGGAGAGTGGAAACCTGGATGTATAGATTCACAGGATTATTGGAGATAGGGAGAGATTAGAGTGAGAGTAGAGAAAGATATAGTTGAGAGATAATTAATTTTATTATTGATTGATTATCACCTGATTTATGTTCAAGTAAACTTTATACCTGATTTTAGAATTGTCATATTTAATTATCAGTTGTGGTATAATTTTCAAAATGTAATTTCTCCTAATCATGCTATATGTACATCGTGCTTGACAACAAATTTGATACTCTTTCATGTGACAGCAATCTATACCACTGATTTTAAACACATCTATCTCATTATTGTCTAGACTCCTTCTACCTAGGGGATGTCATCCTTGGTTGATATCGAAGATGTAATCTAGCCTCTATTTGCGTCCCATTATTTTCAAATTCAGTTTTTTCAAAACTAATTTTCAACCACATATTCTCTCATTAAATAATTTTACATATAAACTAAAAAAATTTACATATTTTTTAACCACACATTTTTCAAAAAATCACCATTTCAATATACATTATCTCCAAAATATGAGGCTGAATCAGGAGTTTAACTATAACTCATTTCAAAATTAAGATAAAATGTTTAAAACTTCAAAAATCAGATAACATTATCCCCAGAATATGAGGCTCAATCAAGAGTTTAACTATAACTCATTTCAAAATTAAGATAAAATGTTTAAAACTTCAAAAAATCAGATATTCATTAAATTTTATTTCTAAAATAATTAATCAAATATATATTTTATAAATTAAATATAAGGTCACAAGTCTATACAATTTACTCACAAATTATTGAATTAATTAATTGCAAATAATTTATCAATCACAATTAAAGATTTTATATGTCATAAATTATTTTATGGTCACAAATTTATCAAATTAGTAGGCCACATATTATTCCTTGATTACAAATTTTATAAGTCAACTTATTTCACGACCACAAAATATCAAATTAATTTTTAGTTACAAATTATCAAATTATTGGCCACAAATTAACGAAATTTTAGGTTACACATTATTTGTTGGTCATAATTTATCTATTTCATTGTTACATATTAACTAATTTATTGGTCACAAACAATTAAATCATTTGTGACCACCATCTTACCACTACCACCAACCACATCACCATCGAAACCATCATCACCAGAACCACCACCACCACCTCTCAGTAGCAATACCATCATCTCAAACACCGCAACCAAACACCACTATGAGAAATTTGGAATGCTCTAATGCCTACTTCGACTTTTAAAGTTATCGAGTTTACGTTCCAGATTACCAATTTGTTTGACCTTACATGCGAAAATTACTAATTAAAGCAATCACGTCACTTGTATTAGTTTCTATGGTTTAGCATACAAGTCCATTTTCCCCTAAGTTTGAATACCGCAATTGTGATAAATTATGGAAAGCAATAAAAACAAAATTTTAATGACGAAAAAACCCAACGTTGGAAAAATTCCGAAAACAAACCAGTTATCTCCACTATAGACCTTTCAGGGAATACACAGCAATTCCTCAACTTGTACTTACTAAGAATCGTTTGTTCTTGTGCTTGTAATTGCGCTTCAATCCATATTTGTACAAAATTCTCCAACACGCGACCTAGGGTTTGGCCGCATAACACTGTCGCTTAAGCAATGTCGAGCGAGAAGCGAGCGACGCCTGGGTGAAAAACAGGCGACGATGGTTCTGCTTCCTCCGCTCAAGCAACAACTTGGCGAGCAGCTAGCGAAAAATCGGCAAGTCTTCCACCTTGTTCCAAACTCAATCGTAGCCTAAACCATCTATACAAGTTGCAGCCCAAGTCCCTAAATTTTACAACATGTTCAATTAAGTCCCTTTTGTTCACTAAATTGCCAATTACAATATAAAACATAACAAACTCCCCCTTTGACATTCTTTGACAAAACTATTCAAACAACGTCAAGACTAAAAAATGAAAACCTATTCTACCCAATATACCCTAGCACTGAGTCTTGCATTCCTTTTGTTGTACCTGTTTCCTGAAATCCAAAAAATCATATACCCAGTGTAAAAGCACTTGATACAGGAAATACAAAAATTAAATCACTTAACCACAAATCAACATGCCAGTTTGAGACGTGACAATGATGTCAATCAAAACACCAACCTCAGTAAACATCAAAACTCAAACATAATGGATGTGATATAAAATGCAATGCAATGCTCCCTCTTACTGCAAACTCTCATGAATTTTATACATATGAATTTTATGTAGTAATACAATGTATCTATGTCTCACTCTAACGACCCATGATATAGCAATGATGTAAAATGCAAAATGTCAATTAATCAATGAAATCAGTGCACATGCAAATGCAAAATCGCTCCATGCTCTTATTTTCTCCCCCTCAGTTACACATTTTTCTCCCATTTTTTTATCACAAATGTTGAAGGGAATACTAACAAATTTAACTTAAAAATGCAGTTGATAGCGTGCACAAGTAAAATCAATATACTATAAATCTTCCTACATACTCAGTTCAGATCAGAATGGAGTAAATAATATAAGTGACTCATGTGTGTAAAGTGTCACTAATCCAATGCAAGTATAACTCCAAATCTTAATTTTATGAGAAAGGACATGACAATCACTGCCAATAAGTATATCATTCTACTGATGAAAGTCAAACCTCGAGAGTATAGTAGGACCTATACTTATTATTTTTATTTTCTCCCCCTGATTTTGCGCATTTATATTTTTCAGTTTTCCATATTTTTTAGCTCATAACATTTTTCACATTTTTCATATTTTTCAAGCTCATATATTTTACATCTTAAGTACAGGGTCTTTTCCATTAAGCAACTGAGATGACCCCTGTAACGAGGTTTAGGTCTATTAACTCAAGTCAGTTGACCATAGACATCATATTTTAAGAGATCCCGCAGGTTTAATTGCTCAAGTGAAATAGGCCTTGAAGAAGAACATTAAGATAACGAGCTTTTATTTAGGGGAATATTTTTGGGTTTAGGTCTACTAAATTAGGTCAATTCATGTTTGAAGTCACCCAATTAATATGTGATAGTCATCCCAAATCTCACACATGCGATAGAGTCCCACTAGCAAATTCATAGTATGTGCAATGCAGATGGTACATGAAGACATCTATACTAAGTAATCCAAAGTGACCTAAATAAGTAATGAAAATTATTCTATAGCATATCAATTTTAGCTCTAAATCTACTGCCGGACACTACCACCACTGCTTATATCAACAATAACCACCACCACCACCACTACCATTATCGCCACATCAACCACACCACCACCACACACAACCCGCCACAATAACCACATCACCACTACAATAACCATGAAACTATCGCCAGAGCCACTACCAAGCCTCAACACCACTGCACACACACCACAACACCGCCCCACCACGACACCCAACCATGCATCCATTGAACCCAATAATATAACCACTACAATCGCAAAACCAACACACCATAATACCACAGTACCACCATTGAACATTCAATCACGACATCACTCAAAAATATAAAAGAGGGAAAGAGGAAGAATGGATCTACATCGGGTTGTGCACGGCAGTGCACCGAGTGTTACTATCGGAATCGTCGGAGAGAGAAGAAAAAAGTGGATTGTGATTTGTGGTTTTCTGGATTTTTAGGGTTTGGGTGGGTATAGTTTAGAGTGAGAAGATAGAGGATATTGAATATTATTAATATCTTATTTTTATATAAATAAATTTTAAATCTGATCTTTTAAATTGAATCTTAAAAGTATGGTTGGACGTAATTTCCACTTCATTTTCCCCCCTCTTTTACTTTGGTTCCTTTATGCCCTGCCCTGCCCAGAACAGTAGGTGGGCACATACATGTCATATCTTACAAACACAAAATAAATAATCAAAAATATAAAACAAGAAATGCCATGTGAGATGAAAGCGAGCTCAAGGTACTGAATGAGGCTCGCCGCTCGTGTGCACTTTAATTAATGCTCGAAATTGTACAAATATAACCCGTTCATAATTCGCCATACACGTCTTTACTGTAGTCTCTTCTTCTTTTTGAATTTCTTAGCTAATTGCGTTGTCAGAGGAGGTGTTCTTGGTAAAGACCACCAGGTTATTTTTCGTTGCGAATCAACTTCATGCTTTTGATTTACCTATTGAATGTTATAATTTATTTCTTTTCCATTGTTCTCTTTGGGGACGGGGTTCCTAGTTGGTATGACATTTAAGTATTTAACTGATATTTCTATGCTACATAATGCATTATTTTAAGGGACTTGAGAGGGATTCTTATCTGGGTTTGGTCAAGTCATTGTGAGTTCTCGAAATTCCTTTCGATAGAGTGATGCCATAATTTGAGAGTATGGCTTCATACGGAGGAGATTTGCTACTTTTGTGTGGCTTATTTTCATTAATTGAAGTTTATTTGGTCTTTTATTAATCAATTGACAGGTGCTGACAGTAAATTTTGAGCAGCAAGTTGGAAATATAGTCAATTGGTTTTATCCATAATCATATTAAAACCGAATTATATTTGAGTTTTTTTCCTGTGATGGCTTTGTGTTCGCCGCAGTATTTTATGCCTCCAGAAACTTGCAGACCCATGGGGGTACTGAATGTTCTTGGACGAAGAGTTGGCCCCGTAAAAATTGTTAAAGAAAAGAGTGGGCTTTTAGGTATTAGTCAAAAGAGTGGTTCAAATGTTCCTCGGTGCAAATGTTCGACCAACTCTCACAGTGTTAATCAATTTCAAGGTAAGGACCCATTTCTGAATCTTCACCCAGAGATTTCTATGCTAAGAGGCGAGACATATGCCACAATGACCAACCCAAGACTGGACAGCTTGAGCGGAAGTGTTACTGAAAGTTCAAGTGATTTGTCAAGTTTGAACAATTACAATGAGGCCAAGATCATGGTTATTGGCGTTGGAGGTGGTGGGTCAAATGCAGTTAATCGTATGATTGAGAGTGCAATGAAGGGTGTGGAATTCTGGATTGTTAACACTGATATTCAGTCCATGAGTATGTCCCCTGTGTTCTCTGAGAATCGGTTGCAAATTGGTCAAGAGTTAACCAGAGGACTTGGTGCTGGTGGGAACCCAGACATTGGGATGAATGCTGCTAAAGAAAGCAAAGAAGCTATAGAAGAGGCGGTTTATGGATCTGACATGGTGTTTGTTACTGTAAGTTTAGTCTTCTTTGAACCAAATGATTTTCTGCACAAAATGGTTTTGCTGTTCGATTCTAGTTTTTTGCCTTCAAACTTTTCTTGTTTATTTGAGTTTCTAGTTGTCAAACTAGCACATATCCTATATGCTAATCATATGCTTTTAGATTCTTTTGATTATCAAGATTAATTAGTTCTGGTCCTGGTAACATAAAACTCTAGTATCATCACTTATCCTGGGCTTATTGTCAAATTTTACAATTTATATTGGCTAATTAACCTAAAATCTAGATGATTTGTCATTGGTGCTGACATTTTCCATTATTTTGGACCAGAGAGTTGAGAAACTTGCCTTTTTTTGATATTTTTTCTAATTTGTTCAAAGATACCTAAATCTGTATCATAATCGCTTACCTATTTATAACCATAAGCAGAGGGTGATCTGCTATCTGCTACACTACCTTGACCTTTTCGTATTAGTTGTAAAATTAACATTCATTGCAGTAACTTAGAAATCAGTTTATGTTACATCTCAGGCATGGCCTAAATGCTTAAAAAGCTCTTTGGTCTATGCCACAGTGTACTTGATGCTATGTACCTACATGACCGTTCTTTAATGAGCAACTAATATAAATCTGGATGGTTAATAATGCTACTGATTTCACTCTCTTATCTTGAGGTTTTGATTAATGTGTAGGCTGGAATGGGTGGGGGGACAGGAACTGGTGGAGCTCCTGTAATTGCAGGGATTGCAAAGTCAATGGGTATCTTGACCGTGGGTATAGTCACAACTCCATTTTCTTTTGAGGGACGAAGAAGAGCTGTACAAGCTCAAGAAGGAATTGCAGCTTTGAGAGAGAATGTTGATACACTGATAGTCATTCCAAATGATAAATTATTGACTGCTGTTTCCCCATCTACTCCAGTAACAGAAGCATTCAACCTTGCCGATGACATTCTTCGACAAGGTGTTCGTGGAATCTCTGATATAATCACGGTATGGATATTTATGCATGAGGAATTAAACTTCTATCCATTGACAACTGATAGTGTTTATCACTTGCTGGCGATTGATGGATATTTTTTATTATCTTGTTTATTCAGTGTTTTGCTTCCAAGTACTTTCCTGGGAAAGTTTTTTGTTGTTTTACTTTTTCTAGGACATTATAATCTATTTGTAGACCACAATGATTGTTGTAAGTTTTATTCTTTCTTAACGGGCTTTCCTTTCCTTGGGTGAAACTCTGGGATAGATATTTAACGATCATGCAAATAAATTTTGAATGTATAAATTCTGAATGTTTACATTTAGCCCTTGCTTGGTTTAGTTTGGTTTAGCTAAAAATATTGATAAAAATCTAAAGTCAAAGTCAACAATTTACTTTAATCATACATTTCATGAGATCCACAACTTTTAAACCACACCATCAACCTTTATCATATTCTACTAAAAATCTAACTTTTAGCAAAACCAAAAGGGGCTTAGTCTCTTTGTCCAACACATTCACATGGCCAGTATAAGATTCATCAGTTTGATAATGAACCAATAATTGAGCAATGATGCTGGAAAATGCATGATTATGAGTTGGGCAATTTTATGGCATGTTTATTTGGAACTTAATTCTTGAATCAGATACTGAGGTGGTGTGCGTACCTGTGTGAATTTTTTTTGCATGTGCTTACATGTGCTCGTATGATGTTTTATGACATGCAAGCTTCCAATTTGATATTATTCTAAAGAATAGCTGTAATGCCTTTCTAATTATCTGAGACAGTCATTGGGATTCTGGTTACTAATTGTTGAAAGTTGCATCCTTTGCAGATTCCTGGGCTAGTGAATGTAGATTTTGCAGATGTGCGAGCTATTATGGCAAATGCTGGTTCTTCATTGATGGGGATAGGGACCGCAACAGGTAATTCCAGTAAGCCATTTGGTTTTGTGTTTCTTGTTTGACTAGCTTTAAACAGTTCCTTTTTAAATTTTTATCAATGTCATTCAGCGAGTTAAGAGCTTTTGCATCACTTGGCTTTTGTTATGGTCCTCATTCCAGCTCTTTAAAACTTTTATCCCTTCGGTGTATAAACTGTGGATGACAAGTCTCCTTCTCATGGTTGCTGTTTGCTTTAGATTTTATGTCCTATTTTGGCTCCTCTTGGACAAGTAACACGATCATCCAGCATTTCCTTCATTGTTTTATACATTCTACATCCTCGGAATGATTTTTATGAAGCGGAGTTCTACATTTCAGGACATTTTATAAATATGTATTGCATAGTTATAAAACCACTTGGACAGATAAAGTTGCTGGATTTGTGTCTTGATTAGAATTTCTGACAAATTGTTCCTGTTTGCATCATGCGATGTCTTTGCGCTTTCTTCCTCCTTTTATGTCACAGTCTCCACTCGAGATAAAAGGTGTTTTGGCATTTTTGGGTACTAGAAATTACAGTGTACTTAGGTGAAACTGTTTCGTCGATTACCTTCATATTTTGGTGATGGTGCATAGTGAACTAGAAATTTTTTACCTCTAGATATGTCATGGTTACTAAATAAAAAAGTGCACTGAAGCACCAATTCGTCATGGTGCTTTGGTGCGAAGTGAAGTGCATGCTTCATCACAGTGAAACACAATTATGTTCAGTAGAAAAACTCACTGCATTACTGTATAAGCAAACGAAATTTAGCAACATTTTGTATATTTCAGCTAATATTATCTAATTTTACTGTTATTTTGAGGAAAATAAGGATTGACTCCATTTCTCAATTATCAACACCACATGAGAAATTAAAGCAAAATTAGTAATTCGAATAAAAAGAACTCAGAAGGCCCACATTTTTCAATAAAGCTATCAATTTTTTGCCTTTGTGCCTTTCTATGCTGCTCTCATTTTGTTCTTCAGTAATAAGGAGCCTAGGGTGCCCCTCTACGCTTGAGATCAGCAAAACATGTAGGCAACTAAAGAAGGTCTATCATGTGCAAATTAGAGTGCAGGAATTAAACTAAGATACAATTTTATCTTTAAAAAAAATTATACTTACAATTGAAACAGTTTAGTTAAGGTTTCACAAGTCTTTTAAATATAGTATTTCTTTTGACAAACTTTACACGTCTTTAAAATTTCGATTGCTCCTGGTTTCGGTGATGCACGAATGCTTTGGTTGGCTTGGTGAACAGTGGCGGATCAAGGATTAGAGGTCAGCTAGGGCAACCATTGACCGTTAATCGTCGATAGTCCACTATTGTAATAGCAAGATCATTTATTAATATATAATTAAAGATTATTAAAAATTCTTCAATCTATTTGTAAATGGATTAAAACGTAAAAATCATAGACATACGAAAATAGAGCCCTTGGTTGAGTCCCATTTTTGTCCCAAAAAAAAAAAAAAAAAAAAAACTTTTGAATACCATTTTTATGATTGGGTTGGGTTCTTGTGGCTTGAACCCTTAGCCTTGGTTCTAATACCATTTGTATGACTGGGTTTTAACTATCTTAGATGAAGAACAATTATCCCCTACTTGAGCTCCATTTTTCTTAAAAAAACTCATTTTCAACCTCGTATTGTCCCAATAAAATAATTTTTCTTGTAAATCCAAAACTTTTCCTTATTTTTTAACTACATATTCTCAAAAAAATCACTATTACAAAACTCGTTTTCAACACATGGGCTTAATGTCCAGTGAGGATGGTAATTGATTACCATCATTGGAGCGAACCTGTGGGCTTAAGAGAGAGGTTGTAACAGCACAATAGAACTGTTAGTTCCTTAAAACTCTCCAGTTTTGTTCTGATATGGTCATAGATTGAGATCTTGCTAGACTTGTTATGTGGTAAGATGACCCTTATTTCAGATTTTGACTGAAACATTGCTGCCAACTAGAATGCTGCTGTGGATGAGGTGTGCAATTTGTCTATGATCAGTTGGTATCGCACTTACAGTTTAAAAGGCCCTGTGAGATAGGGAAATGGCCTGTAAAATATTGCTTGCCATATTGCAGAATGTGGGACTGGACATATCAAGTGATACAATAAATTAACATGGAAATGGACAAAGAGTGGACTGATTTCTACTAAGGGGGTGTTTGAGAGCCATTTTTATGTAAAAATGCATTTTAGAATAGTAACTTGATAGAAAGTGTGTGGTTGAAAAATAAGGAAACGTTTTTTATTTATGTGTAATATTATTTTAATAAAGAATGTGTGGTTGAAAAGAAGAGAGAGAAAAATGCATTTTGGAAAAAATGGGTACCAAACGGGGGCTAAGTCTTTCTAACATCTTTACGGCTGTCCAAGAATATGTGGTGCTTGAGCATGAACGTCATTAGTTGAGTACTGCCATCATTAGCAATATGCCCGAATTCCAGTCTTTTACAGAGAATACAGATAATAACTGCCATGGGGAATCTTGTAAATTCTGTAGTTTTTGTCCTACAGTCTTGTCTTTCATTAGAAAATTATTTTCTTAGAATTGGATATGTATAACAAATTTATTGATGCAAACATATAACGAGAAAAAAGATATTATAAAATTAGAAATTATATCCTTTTGTTGAGTAAGTGATATAAAAAGAATAAATCAGCACTCGGCAAACTGCTGCGCCAAATTTCAGTTAACTCCATTCTGTCCCATGTATAATTTTCTATAACGAATCAAACTTAAAAATTATTTACTTGTACTGAAAAAAGAAATTTGGTTCATTATGCGTCACACTCGCTGCATCTTGTGACTTTTTATAAGGTGTTTGTAATTTTGAATCTTATCGTGAACAGCATTGTCATCTTGCATCACGCAGGAAAGACCAGGGCTAGAGACGCTGCGTTAAATGCCATTCAATCTCCTTTACTGGATATTGGGATAGAGAGGGCCACAGGAATTGTGTGGAATATAACTGGTGGCAGCGATTTAACCTTGTTTGAGGTAGTTTTTGCTGCCCTCATTTTTCATAGATATTATTATTTTTATCATAGTTACCAAGATCTTGGCTTAAGGAATGGTGTTTTCATTTATTGTCTAACTGAATTCATATGTCTTTTAATATTTTTTTCCTCAAATGAAATTCAGAAAATGGTAACTCTGATATTAAATCCAAATTAGTCAAATAATTCATGCTAGACCTCCTAAATATCATGTTATTTTCAGAATGATAGTGCACAATCTTTCCTGTTATTTGCCATAAATTGAACAAGAGTTTTTTGGAAGTACACCAAACTCTTGTTCATTACAATTTTTAGTTTGTGTATTTTACCACTAGTTTTGAAATATTGACTATCGGATCTTATAGCGAGCTTAAGATACTTATTTTCGCTTCTGTTACTAAGTCATTAACTTCATATACGGTCAAGGATTTAAATTAATCTTCCATGAGTTAGTTCTCCTATTAGAATTAAACATATGAACTATTTAAGAATCAAATGTGAAGTCTCGATGTATGTTCATATATTATATATAGGCATTTAGTTAATATAGATTTAATGGGTAAAATTTATCTTAAGATTATGATACATTTTATATGAAAAGTATCTCTATATTGTGATTACAATGGCGTCTACTGTCTAGTCTCTTGAAGAAAAGTACAAACAGAGTTTTATATAAAGTGGAACTACTTGCAACTGTTAGAAAGTACATTGGGCATTGATTATTTATTAGTCGATATATAATTATGCTGATATGTGTATCATTGTTATGTATGAAATGTTTATTTCATACTACTGAGAGCAATTAATGACAAAATGAAAGCAAGTAAAACACAGAATTTAGAGTGGTTCCCTCTCAAGCAAGTGCTTGTCCACTTCTTGATTCCACTACATGATTTCAATGTACTAAAGAAAAATTATAGTGTGTTGTATCATACTCACACTCTTTTCTGCTCTCTCTACACCAAGATAAGAGGCTCGCCTTAATTTTCTTCATATATGGGGAAATATTAGGGTGAACCTAATACATGAGTAGACGTACCCTATAACATTTAAATTACACTAAAGAATTTGACTCTAAGGTCGGTCGACCCATTTATTTATATATACAATATAACCATCTTTTTTATATCGATCCAACATCTAAAAATAACATTTTTACAGTACTTCACTCAAAATTTAAAAGTAACATGCAACACATTTGTGACTATGACTAAGTTATTATAAATGCTGTTAAAGAAGTGTGAATAACGAAGTTAGACAACTTCCCTTGTATTAAATGCACAAGACGACAACTCTAATTACACAAAATTTTGCAACCCCCTGCTAGTGACAATTGATATTAAGGGTAGAGCCACAGAAGTCTCATAAACATGTACCGCTAGTTTCCCAAGAGTATCTTACTCATAGTAATGCTTGTTCTACACCGAGAGCATGAAACACCAATTATTATATATGCCTGGACTTTGGTGTTGTATTGTATGTGGAAGCAGTTAACCCCTATTTTACGTCTTGTATCCATCTATCTTTTCATTTCTACTTTGATCCGTATGATTAGTGAAATGGTGAAGCTCAGGAGAAAAGGTGGAGACCTAATTGTCACATGTATAGTTAGAAAACTGGTCACAATCTGAAAATTATGGAAATGAAGTTTAAGCATTTATACGAGATAATGAGATTTAACAAGGAGCCCATTAAATGAACTTCTCATGTACAATTCTGTAGAATAAAGATAGGTTGATGTATCTATCGCTATCACCCCAAACAAAACAAACTCCGCCTTATGTGAAGTTGTGATAGTACTATCCAGATTTGAATCTCTGTAGTTTATCCCTTACTCTGAAAATCCTATTTCTATTTCTTAATTATAATTCAGATTTACCCAAAATAGGCCTATCTAGTAAGTGGAAGATTCATTAAATTTCATGTTACCCTACCATAATGTGATGTGATTTAAATGCCAATAAAACGTAATCCATCAAATATTACTTAGCATCCTCAAAACTTCCTAAATTGTGCATCAGTTAGTATATATAGAAGGAAATGAATATTATTCATCTTCAGCGGTTTATGACATTTTACTGGTGTGTCCATGTTGCACTACATAAGTAAATATGCTTATTTCAAATAGATGATTTTCTATGAATTTAGTAGGTACCTAACATATTTCTTATCATCATTTACATACTCTCTTTTTTATATGGAGTGATAGGTAAATGCTGCAGCGGAGGTTATCTATGATCTCGTGGATCCGAGTGCTAACCTGATATTTGGTGCTGTAATAGATCCATCAATAAGTGGGCAAGTAAGTTATCATCTGTTAAAACGTGCAGTTGAACCTGCTTTTTCACATATCACTTTCGAGACCCTATTCAACTGTCTATGCACTTATAGGAATGGAGTAGGGAGATGCATGCTAAATGTACTGCAAAATCTGTTAGCTGTGGTGCTAGAAAAGGCAGATCACCAGTTTATGCTGATGGAATCTGCATTCTTTTCTCTCTCTTGTAATTTTTCCATGGTAACCAGTGTTAAATCCAGCATGAGGGCAACATGACTTGGGGGAAGCTAGAGGATGGGGTGGGGAACTTTGGATAATTTGAATATTGACCTAGCAGGAATAATAAACATAAAAAAACTTGAATTCTTATGATAAATTAAATTGTGACTTTTCCCTTTGAAGGAAACATTTACTTTTTGAAACTTGGGGGCATTGCCATCCATGATTTTCCATGCTTTTCCTCTTTAATTTGACTTATGAAGGGGAGATTTAGTGATCAGAAGTTATGATTGGATGTAACTTTTTTACTATCAAGAGCTTCAAATGTTTGTGCAGAAGAAGCTGAGCTTGTCAAAAGTAAGTTGAGGTTTAATTTATCATAATCATGCTGTACTTAAGTTGAGGTTTAATTTATCGTAATCATGCTGTACTTACTGTTTGAAATATATTTATACTATACTTGCACGTTGACTTTTTGTACTAAATTATATTAAAGCATGAGTAGCAGAATTGGTTGTATTTACCCTAACAGATAGCTGATCTGTGCTTTGAGATGCCAAATTTAATATTAGACATCTATTGCAGACATTTGTGTAGAATTATAAACTTTAATGTGTTAAGCTAGATGACTGTAACCTCAATGAGGTCTTAAAATATTCAATTTGAAGATGGTGGCTGTTTCAGCTGGAATTTTTTTTTTTTTCTTTTTTTTTAAGCAAATGCATAAGAAATAATGCTAACTGGACAAGTAAAAACCAAATAACTCATCAAGGAACTTATTTTTCTTCTATCCCCTTCTGTATTTTTCCGTTATCATAATGGTGGGTGGGTTTGGTTTGGGGTTATCAAGTATGAAATTTGACAGTCTTTTGGTTAATAACTTGAAACAATCATGTTTGTGGGACTTTGATCGATTGGTTTGGTTTGATCCAGGTGAGTATAACTTTGATTGCCACTGGATTTAAACGACAAGAGGAAAATGATGGAAAATCCCGGCAGGTCTCTCTCTCTCTCTCTCTCTCTCAATGTGCTTTGTGCACTCGTCTTTTTCTTCATCTATGTCCATCACTTTCTTTGTCCCCACTTGCATCAGCCACATCCATTCAAAATCTTTTTGTGATGTTCCTTGGTCAATGGTTGAAATGCAGGCAAATCAGCTGACACAGAAGGAAAACAGCTTTGGAATCAATAGGCGACCTGCATCCTCATTGGATGGCGGCTCTGTGGAGATCCCCGAGTTTTTGAGGAAGAAAGGACACTCTCGCTATCCAAGAGCTTAAACATATAACTAGACTTTCTTTCGACTTGATTCACCATCTCTGTACAGGATTTTGGTTATGCATCAAATGTGAGTTTTAGCTTCGAGATAGCACAGAACCCCCACCCCTTCAGTAATAGGACAATGGATATGTTGATCGATGAACTCAGACACGTTTAAACTGTATAATCATGTAATTTGTTCTTGTATCGTAATGAAGTGAAATAAGTTGGGAGTTTCCTGTATAATCAGGCAATAGAAGCATTTTTGTGTTTATGAATATGATTATTCTCAAAGTTTGATTCCTCTCTTGCATTTGAAGGTTTTATTATTATTATTATTATTATTATTATTATTGGTGGTGGTAATTACAAATTTCATTACAAACAGTGAACATTTTCCCTCTAAATACAGTTTATTGTTGCTTCTTCTTCTGTCATCTGCAGGCGATCCTTTAAATACTGTTTAATGTTGTACAGATATTTACGTCGACAAACGCCTCCTTGACTCTCAATTGGCAATCTTCGCTAAATGGCTGCTTGCAATCTTTTCTGTAACAACAGAAAATCATATAATGATATTTATCGTTGGTAGCGATCATCATCATCATCATCCGAATAGATGAATTAGTGTGCATCTGAATAAATGAATTAGGAGTTCATTGCCAATTAATTGATAATAATCTCTGTTAATGACAAATAATATCATTGTTCGAAGCCTCGAACCAAAAACGGCCTTCAACACACAAAAATGGGAATAGAATAAAGGAAAAAACTCGTATATTTTTCTTTCATTCAAAAAGAACCCGCCACTACAATTACTCCCCGGAATTCTAATCAGTCTGCCGGAATTCGAGAAAGTACAAGCGCCCAATGATGACAACAAACTAGTCGAATCACAGAAAAGGCTGATCGAAAAATGTGATAGAAAACACAAGAAAACTTGTGAAGATACAGAAGAGGAGAGTGGACATGAGAGACTAAAGAGACATAGAGGGTGTTTGGTATGAATTTTAAGAATTGATTTTTTGTCTTCTAGAGGTAAAAGTGGGTCCTACCTGTGAGAGACAAATTCAAAAATGACGGCTGAAATAGTAAAATAACGGTTAAAAAATTGATTTTAATTAGCTTAAAAGCCCTACCAAACACCCCTATAGAACCAAGGTGGCTGGTCGGATTCGGATTCTGGATATATGGGGTCAGGAAGGCTTTCTCAAGGATTATATTAATGAATTAATTACAAAGTTAGTTTACAAACTAAGAGCTTGTTTGGTTTAGATTTTAAGCCAATTAAAATCAATTTTTTTTATCGTTATTTCACTATTTCAGCCGTCATTTTTTGAATTATTCTCTCACAGATAAGACTCACTTTATCTCTAACAATCAAAAAATCAATTATCAAAATCTCTACCAAACAAGCACTAAGTGTTGGCAAAATCTAATTTCCATTGATTTGAAAAACTATTTTCCAAATAATTGGCCTAAATGTTTGCCAACACATGCTTTGTAAACCAAGCTAGCTTGTACAAGTAGCATAATTCTTGGATTGATTGCCCTGCTTTTAATTTTCCATTACTGAATAACTATTGTAAATAGTAAGTTTATTAGTAAATTCCTGATTCTTCCCATTAAATATAAGAATTTGGATCTTACTAAAATACACATACGTTTATTGACTTTTATTCTCGCTTCACTTCTTCTCTCTTTTCATAACACGTTATTAGCACGAAAACTTAATTCTTCAAAGTCTAGCATGTGTGTGTGTAAATATACTAAATGTACCAAAATTAATTTGGCAACATGTGATTTTTTTCCATAAATATACATATGCAATTAACACGTTAGCAGCTCCTGATCATCCATCACTAACAATTTTTTTAAAGCATTTAAGTTTCCTTTTCTTATAATATATATATTAAGCATAATTATCTACTACACGTACAAAATTTAATTTGGCAACATGTGATTTTTTTTCCATAAATATACATATGCAATTAACACTTTAGCAGCTCCTGATCATCCATCACTATCAATTTTTTTAAAGCATTAAAGTGTCCTTTTCTTTTTTCAGCTACCACAATCATGCCATAGTTCCTGGCACACTCGGTCGAGGCCAATGAGGCCTAGGCTTGAAGCCCAAAATAAGAGGGCGCCTCATTTGGCCCAATTTTTTATTTTTTTAATGAAGTAAAAGGAAAATTAGTTTTTTTTTTTTTTTTTAATCATTTGAATTGGGTTTTTTTCTCTTCTTCTCTTTAGTGGCTATCTTCTCCTCCTCTTCTCCTCTTCTCCTCTTCTTTCTTCTCCATCACAATCTACAGGCAGTAGCTAACAAGGTCAGATAATTTTTTTCTTCACTCAAATTTATATGTAGTTTATGATGCATTGGAAATTAGATATTAAGACGGTAAAAGCTTGTTGATTCTGATGAATATCGGGACATTTGACAAAATATGGAATGTCTCAATATTTTGTTGGATAATCTAACATATCTAAGAAAAGAATAAACCTTAGTCATGTTTAATAAAATCCAAGAGCTCAGAACTAAACTTTAAAGAAATTGAAAATTAAGTTCTTCGTCTCCTGGCAAAGTGTTTAATAAGTTTATAAAAATAGTCCCAATCACTATGAGACTTTGGAGCTTAGAGAAGATGGGTTTTTTTGTCGAAGTAGGGCCTGTGCAAATTTTCATATCAAATCACGTGAGTGTCATATTTTACAATTATTCTTGTACTATTATTGGTATTTTCTCATTGCTTTTATTTGTTTGAAAGTTTGTCTTTTTTTTTTGTCTACCATTGAAAAAATTACTAGCTTTGTGGGGATTTAGAGGTTATTGAATCTTCTTAATTTGTTAGAAGAATTTGCTTGTTGCAGAGACTTCATATAAAGATTTTAATCAATTTGATTATTGTAAAACTCATTGAATGTGGTGAGAATTTAAAATTTCTGACTTTTAAAGCCATTTTCTTGAATAAAAGTTGTTGATACCTAGAGCACAAAAGAAAATGCATTGATGTTCTTATGGAATATTTTTTGAGAAAAGGAAATGCAGTTATAAAGGTTGAACCCCAACCTCGAGGGCCCCTACGGCCCCACCCCTAAAACTTTGTAAGAGAGGTAAATTGCGGAATGTGCCCCAACAGGTCAGGAAACAAGAGATGCATGTACATTATGCCTACAAAGAGCCTAATTCCATGTCTCATGAATTGAACCCTCACATTGCGATTGTCAGCATGACATGAGATAACTTCACTCCTGTCATTTGCACCACTGGGCTTTGCCCCAAGGGGCAAAGGAAATGTAGTTATATTCTTACATATAGTTGTCGAGAAGCATCTTAATAGGATTCATAGGATAATAGGGTTAAAAAGGTTGAGATGAACTAGTGATTACATGCGTTGGGGCATTTTGACGGAAGTATAACGAGCTGATATGATATTAAAACCTGGCTATTGTATCACAAAATTGAAACCCCAATGTGTTGTATTGTATTCTCTAAAATGGCTGTGTTTATGGTTGGACCACATATCTAAATAGTTTGATTACGTGCACTAGTAATCATGATTTAATATTGTTCACTCAGATATTTTTTTCTATCGCGATTTTATATTATTCACTCAGATGATTATTGCTTATTGATTTTCTGATTTCATAGGATTTATGATGAAATTGCAATTTACAATAGGATTTTGAATTTATGATGAATAGATTAATGCAGTAAAATTATATATTTGTATTGGTGTTTGATGTTAAATTTTTATTTTAGATTTGATTGCTTGTGAGTTGTGAGAGTGAAATTCTCAAAGGAGTGATTACATAATGTTCATCAAAATTCTACTTCTCAGGTAAGTAATGATTTGCCCTAACTTGTTATTGAATATATTAAAAATGTTTGAAACCTTGTCGACTTATATGATTGGTTATTATAGGATCAATAATTGCACAGCTGCATGTAGTAACTATATTGAGAACTCTAATTGTGAGACGATTGAATGAATTGACCATGTCATCAATAAAGAAACAAATGGTTGAGTAGCTAAATTATTCAGATTTGATTAATGTTTTTGCCTTTAAAACAGCAAGGCAAATGGTACTTACCTAATTGTTTGAAACATTGTTGTTTTGTTATTTTATAATATAAATCTTTTGTATAATATATTTATTTGTTATTTTAATGTTCAGTTTTAAGTTGGCAATAGATTATAAAATACACTGTTGAATTTTGCATTTACGTTAATTTTAGGAGGCCTAATTTATGGACTTCGCCTCGAGTCCCAACAATCACAGAATCACCCCTGGTTCCTGGAATCAGACAAATTGCATATGCATATGAATCAAATCCCTCTTTTCATTTATTCTGCCGCCTTATTCATTTAAGTTTTCTTTTTCAATTTGCTTTTGACTCATGCATAATCAAATCATCATTTTATTGATGGCACACATGTTTGTTAATTGGTGGTTTGATTTTTTTTGTCTGCGTGTGTCATGGTTTCCTTTAATAATAATATTATTTATTCATGCATCCAATTCATCAGTTTGTGATTGTCCACGTTTGCGTTAATGAATTCACGTCATTAGTTTTTTTTTTTTTTTTAACACTTAATTCACGTTAATGAATTTTCGTTAATTTATGTGTGCTTATAGATTAATTAATATTATCATTGTGGTATGCAAATCAATGTTTCATCATCATTTTTTATGTTTAACAATAAAACATCAATTATGATTTCATTCTTAATTGTTGTTGTTCCTATAAAGCACAAATCTATAAATATTACATGGCTCCTGAAGAGCTTATATGCTCCTAAAGTAACACAATATTATAATTAATATTTCAAAACAATATTACTTGCTCATAAAGAGCATGAATTATATTTTTCAATATTTCAAAAGAATATTGATATATTGTTCTTGAATAAGCAATAGTAAAATATAACGTACTCGCGAAGTAGCATATGTTTCAAAAAATATATTATTTTAAATTAGTGTTTATGCATGGAGGAAAACACGTAACTTATGTCATGTTAGTATTGATTACTTGATCAACTATTATTTGATGTTTAAGTATATTTTTCAAAATTAATTGTATTTCATTTTCCTTTATTATGTAATTAATCAAATAACAAATATCACAATACTTGAATTCGCTACATTTGACATATCTAGCAAAAATTATCTGTTATTGGTACTCAATGCTAATATCTACCTTATCTCAAAAGGTCTGAGAGAGACAATAAAAGAAGGAAACAAAGAATTCGTTCCTTTGATATCATCTTCGAAATGAATTGAAAATCAAATATGTCATCGAGAAATATCCACAAGATCTTTGAAAAAAATTGACTGAAAGGTTTAATCATTAGTGGATTATAATCCTCTTCAAAGTCCAGTATGAGTTGATGCACTTTTATTTACAAGACTTCAAAATTGTTAATGAGTACAACTCTAAACTGTACAGAATATTTTCAAAATTAACTTTGTGTGGAGAAAAAATTACTGATAAAAATATGTTAGAGAAAACTTTGTTCACATTTCATACCTCGAATGTACTCTTGTTGCAGCAAGTCGCGGGCATAGTTTCAAAAAATACTCAGAACTCATATCTTGTCTGCTTGTGGTTGAACAAAATAATAAACTGATGATGAAAATTATAGATTATGTCCAACTGGTTCTGTACTATAACCTGAAACAAATGGTATTACATTGCTTGAAGCAAATGCAATATCAAGACAGGGACGTAGACGTTGACGTAAATATAGACATGGACGTAAACACAAATTTGAACGTGGACACGATGTACACGTGGAATATATTGTTGGGAATTTACTTAATCGTGCACAGTGAAAATAAAACATATTTCAATTCTCACCAAAGATATACTTTGTGCTTAGATAAAAATTGTAATAGAAAACACACATTTATCGAGATCTGTAAACTTATTTGCTTTTCTTTTACTCCAGCAACTTTGATCTGCCACCCATAGTTATCCAATTGTCCAGCTTCCAATAGAATTTCACACAGAGAACAAGATTATAGAAGAACTAGGGTTTTTTTGTTCTTGTGCTAGCAAGAATAAATTCTCTATAAATTTTAAGCCCTAGCTGCTTATTTATATAAACTCAAACGGCCTTGGCTCGTCTTCTGATCCAGTCCAATATTTAATTAACTCATTTAATTAAATTCAGTTCATGAATTAATTAATTTGGACCTATAAATAAGCAACCCAATTAATTAATTTATCCAACGATTGTTAAATTAATTAATTGATAAATCACAATTTTCTAGTTCTCCTTTTGTGTGTGTGCCCCATAAGGTTCTCAATCACGATATCTAACAACATGAATAATTATTTTTATCTAATCAAAATTGATAAATTAAAACACTCTTTTAATTTATCACTAACTAACATTCGTCGTCCTAGAATGACACCTAGCAATGTGTCAAGGCAATACATGTGACGAAAAATGTCATGTGGTGTGACAAAATCAAACTTGTTATCGTGGAACTATAATCCTTTCATCAATATAATTCGATCAATTTCGAGATATAGATAAGTCAGTCTCAATTATTGATCATATCTTTCATTCCACTATTAAGTCAATACAAGTCGAAAACTCCTTTTCGATTTATGAGTACACATTGACCAATAATTTTATTATTAAATTAATGGAATGAAATGTAGATCATAATCTCCTACTATCTAAGAGTGACGAATCCTCTTTTGGTCATTCACAACCTTCATATGTTTCTTGACATACTCAAACGATGCCGTATTAGCTATCCTTAGATGAGCAACATCCAACACAATCAAAGTATGACTGTCCTTATATAAGGCACTATGATGACCTCAAGTCAAATGACCAATTCCACTACCAAATATTAGAGATTAACTACTGACACTCAGATAGTTATCTATGTGGAATTTCCTAGCGGGTCTCCAATGTTTTGTTCAACAATAAGATATTCACGTGTTCATTTAAGTGTCATCATACTTTAACTTGTGAGATCAACTACTTACTTTACAAATAAAAAATGTCACACGTAATAGTCTATCCGTAATAATGATATCCGTATCGTTATTATTTACGACCACGGATGATTTAAGATTCAATCATATATAATTTGCATCTCACAACCAAAACTCCTTGTGATTAACAAATTACCAAGATTTGAATCTACGAACTCTATTATTTAATTTAATTGAATATTAATTAAATAATAAATCTGTCATAATATTGCATCAACTATATAGTAAAAGTGCTTGTGTCCAAAGTTGATTGGACTTAGGATATAACATTTACATAAACTATGGACGAAATAATCAACAAAGCTATCAGCAACAAAGTAATAATTTCAAAAGGTACAAAGGAAATAAAGTAAATAAAAGAAGCACGAAGAAAGTTATTTAGATATGGAATAAAAGAACAATGGGCACGTACCCGTTGTACAGGAAAACATTTTGTGGAGTTCTACCAAAAATTAATCAAGGGGAGACAAATTTTGCTGATTATGATAGTCCAATTGATGTGACTCAATTGGATCTCTAATTTTTTTGCTGAGCCAAATGAGAATATTGATCGTTTAATTGTGGCTGGTGTAATGGAATACATACATTAGCTTACTTTCTAGTATTTCCCTTTGTTTTAAAAAATCAATTTGAAATATATTTTTATTTTTCACAAAAAAATTGAAACTTTATTATGCATTTTTAATTTCTCAGTATTGAATTATGTTTACTCTTTTAAATTTAAATTTAATTTTTTAAATATATTTTTTTGTTATAGATTCATGATAGATTTTCAATATATCTGTTTGATTGATAGTGCAACTATAAATATTATTCTTCAAAACAAAAAAATATTTTTTGGACTTAACATTAGTAGAAAACAATGTTAATATGATATGAGGTACATCAAATATCGTTGAAAGCTTCGAAAGAGCTTGTATTATTTTATCAAATAATACAAAATTATATATTGACGATGCGTCTTATTCTAGCAAATTCAAAATAAATTTGCTAAGTTTTAAAAATATTTGCTACAATAGATATTACATTGAGACAATGTAAGAAAATAATGTTGAACATCTTTGCATGATTTCTTTTTATCTTGCCAGAAGTAGATAAAAAAATTTCATACACTCTCACCTGACATGTAATATACAGTTATAAGAACGATTGAATCAATTATTGTCACAAACTGAAAGTTCATTGAGCCCAAAAAGTTTTATACTTTAACATGATCGACTTGAACATTCAAGAGCTATAATGATGCGTCGAATAATAAACAACTCATATGGACATCCTTTAAAGAACCAGAAGATTTTTTTACCTAATGATTATCCATGTTTGCAAGTTGGTCATTAGATCTTCGACTACAAAGTTCAATATTGAGTCTCCAACTTTGTTAAAAAGAATTCATAAAAATATATGTAGGATAATACACCCACCACGTAAATCATTTCGTTATTTTATAATATTAATTAATTCTTCTATTAGATGGTCATATGTTTGTTTACTTTCCATTAGGAATATAACTTTTGCTAGACTGTTTGCTCAAATCATAAAATTAAGAGTTCAATTTTTTGATGACTCAATCAAGACAATTCATCTTGACAATGCTGATGAATTTAAATCATAAACATTCATTATTATATGTCAATTGTGATTGTTATTCAACATTTAGTTGTACATGTCCATACACAATATGGTTTAGTGGAATCATTTATTAAACGTCCACAACTTATTGCCAGACCATTACTTATAAAAACAAAACTTCCAGCTTCTGTTTGGGATCATGCTATATTACATGCTGTGTCATCGGTTCGTATCAACTAATTGCATATTATCAATATTCACCTCTACAATTGACATTTGATCATGGACCTAATATTTCTTACCTGCAAATTTTTGGTTATGCTGTCCAAGTCCCTATTTCACCGCCCACAATGTACTAAAATGGGTTCCTAACAAAGACTTGGCGTTTATGTAGTTTTTGATTCACCATCTATTATAAGATATCTTTAATCTTTAATGGATGATTTATTTACTACAAGTTTTGCAGATTGTCATTTTGATAAAATAACTTTTTCAACTTTGGGAGGAAAAAAGTACATTCTGAAAAACTAGGTAAAATTTATTAGAATGAAACAACTCCAACTCAATTGGATACCCGTAGTAATCAATGTAAAAGGTTAAAAAATATTATTCATTTGTAAAATGTTGCAAATCAATTATCTAATGTATTTGGTGACACAAGAAAGGTAACAAAGTCATACATACAAACAGAAAATATTTCGGCAAAAATTGATGTCATTGAAAGACAATTTGTTGTAGCAAATGAATCTTAAATATGCCAGAAGCGTGATTGACTATTTGGTTAAAAAGACTCTGTACCTTGAAAATGAAAGATACGTGAAAAAAATCAACAAAAAATTTCAAAAGAAGTAACATTAGAAAATATTGATTGATCAACAAGTGTATGAAAATAATGAAATTTCAATAAATTATATGTTATCTCATAAATTATGAGAACAAAATAATATTTTTATAGACAATATTTTTGTCTTTAATGTGGCTCTTGATATTATACAAAATGAGGATCATGAACCTCAGTCAGTTGAAGAATGTCAACATAGAAATGATTGGTTAAAAAAAAAGCCTTACAAACGGAATTGAATTTTTTAGGTAAACGGAAAGTGTTTTGACCTGTAGTTCGAACACTTGAAAATATAATCCATGTTGGATACAAATGAATTTTTTTTACGATAGAGAATTGAAAATAATGAAATTACAAGATACAAAGCTTGACTCGTAGCTTAAGGTTTCTCACAAAGAGGAAGCATATTCTCTCGTAATGGACACCATCACTTTTAGATTATTAATTAGTTTAATTGTGTCCCAAATGCTCGATATGGGGCTTATGGATGTAATAACTGCCTATTTGTATGGTTTATTTGATAGTGTCATATATATGAAAGTCCCCGAATGGCTTAAAGTGCCATGAATAAAAGATACATGCTCGAGAATCATGTTCTCAATTAAAATGTAAATATCACTATATGGATTGAAACAATTCGTACGTGTGGTATACTTGTTCATCAATCTACATATACAGAAAAAGTCTTAAAAACATTTTCATACGGATAATGCACATCCATTTACATCACTTATGGTTGTCCGATCACTTGATATGAAAAAAAGATTCATTTGTCCACTTGAACAAGAACCTAAAGTACCACATCTTAGTGTAGTTGGAATATTAACTTATTTTGCAAACTGCACTCGACCCGACATAACATTCTTTGTAAATCTCCTTACGAGATATAATTCTACGCCAACTCAAAGACATTGAAATGATGTTAAACATATTTTTCGTTACCTAAAGAGTACTACTGATTTGGGATTATTTTATTTTCAAAAATCAATATCCACCTAAGTGGGATATGCATATGCAGGTTATCTCTAACAAATATGATATATATTTACAAGTGGAAGAACAACTACATCATGGAAATTTGTAAAGCAATCATTGATAGCAATATCCTCGAATTATTCTGAAATTATTGCAATTCATGAAGCAAGCCGAGACGATATATGGTTGAGAAATATGACCCGTCATATCCAAGCATTCTACAGGTTAAGTTCAACAAAAAATTGTTCAACAACTTTGTACGAATACAATGCAACTTGTATTGTACAACTCAAAGAAAGCTATGTCAAAGGTGACGGGACGAAATATATTTCTCCAAAATTCTTTAATACACATAAGCTTAAGAAAAATGGCGACATCGATATTCAACAAATTCGCTCAAGTGACAAAGTAGCTGATTTATTCACAAAAGCACTGCCAATATCTACATTCAAGAAATTAATTCATGAGATTGAAATGTGCCAACTTAAAGATTTTCAGTGATCAACATAAGGGAAATAACTATACCCTTTCCTTCGCTTGGATTTTATTCCACTGAATTTTCCTAACAAAGTTTTAATGAGACAATATTTATTTTTAATACTTCAAAATAATTGTATTCTCTTTCCTTAGTTAATTTTTTTCTCCCACTGAATTTTTATAAAACAAGACTTCAACGAGAAATATATTTTATAACGTGTCATTCAAGGAAGAAGTGTTATAAATGATAGTTTATCAGTTAATGACAATTATACCCCCACAAGCTTAGACATTATTATCGTTGTATCCCCGATCGTTCCCTATGAATATAGGACTTTAATTCTTCATAAAGCACACAGGTCTATTGACTTTTATTCTCACATTTTACAATAAAAATAACAACATAATTTCGGCTTGTGACTTCTCTTTTCTTTATTAAAATTTAAAACAACATAACCTTAGTGGGTTTTTATGCACCACTAAGAAGTTCTGATGGAGGTTTAGAATTCCCCAACCATATACGTAAGTACAAAAACCATGGGTACTAAAAGGAGGGCGTAAACCTGCTTACCTTCCAAAGGCAATGAGATCTAACATGTGAAGAGAAGTAAAAATAGGGGAAGTGCTGTTTCCCATACAAAGCAAGCAAATAAAAATTGAAATAACGCTCTCTAATGTTAGGAAAACCATATCTATCAATCTGTACAAGAGCATGAAGTACGCGTGGAAGATCAAGAGCACAATTTTTTCCTAAAAAATTGGTATTCTGTAAGAAATTAATACTAGTTTCCCGTTGCTAATTCTTGGGTATCAACTAATAATTATAGTACAAACTTCAAAACACTAGTAAATTTTTTGCTTCAAAAGCTGAAAAACACAAAGGATGGTATTTATACAACACAACAAAACGATATACTAAACTACAGAATTATAATGGCAGTTTATTGTCTCCAGGTAAGGACACCAATTCCCATATCTTGATCGTCCCATCATCACTTGCAGAGGCAAGAAGCTGATTTTCCTGCCATTTTTCGATAAAGCAAACATATATATAAGGTCCCTCTCAATTATGCAATAGAATGCAAATGCAGCGTTACATAGGAATAACAAGGAACATTATACCCAAAGTTCTAGCAAGCCACAAACCAAGCATACAACTGATAAAATAAGTCTACCAGCGATATGGATAGTGTAACCTAGTTCATGAGCCAAGTTTTTTCATTAACCATAACACATGGCATTATCAAATCCTTAAGAGAAGGTTAGCTGAACAGGCTGAATTCAGTTTTGACAATTTGCGAGTTGTGTTACTCTAGAATCTGCATCTATAGAGGCAGCAACAAGTTGGTAGAACCAACTACAGGCACATTCACAAGTACCCCAGTAAATAGGAATTTAATCCAGAAGAGCAATCTTTCAATTACACTGTTCCTTCTATTTGAAATCAACCATGTGTGGATCGAAATGTTATACATGGAAGGGAAAAGCTCCAAAGTATAGAACAACTTAATTCGGTTAATTGTGGAGTTCATCTCCATTCCTTCAACTCAGAAGTACTTAAATGCTTGCACCATCGTGAAGGGAAAAGCAACTAATAGCATGCAACTCCAATAAAGTGACATGCTAGTTAAGTGTGTAGGAGATTTGCTAAAAATCAGCTGCCAGGCCCGAAAACTAGATAAGAGCATTACTAGAAAGGACTCTCTCATCCCACCCATGAGACTCGTTATAATCTATATCATACACAGACTGATTCACAAAATCTTGTGCATTAGAAAAAAACAATAGATTTACCATGGAACTCCATTTCACAGAATTTACATCCATGTCGTGAGCCTTGTCTTTCTTCAGAAGTAGTTCATAAGTGGGTCCATCAACCTGTAACGAACAAGAAAAGGTAATTGTAACTACAGCAAGCAGGAATAAAGCTAAAAAATTCCCCATGATTCTGGAATACTAACATCACAACACTGTTTCCTACAATAACTTTGATATCAAAACAGGGTCAGTCTATAAAAGCAAAATACTACTACACGCATAGGCAGAACTTATTTCGGGTCTAGTTAACCCCCCCTTTGTCACTTCCTGCAACTCATGACAATAAAATAATTCAGTTGTCAATGAACAAAGGTTTCAGTGTGGAATTCTTAAAGCGTATGCTTAGTTCTATATGTAGAGAAGTTAAATCTTCAGTTCCTATAATATCTGGGGTAGGTTGGCCTATTACCCAAAGGAGCATGCAGAAACATAGACAATTCACATCCTTTGTCATCCATGAAACCATTAACTTCGGTCTCTCTGTTTCATTTTATCCCACGTCCCTGGGACCATCTAATGCTTGCATACAGAAGAAACTTGCCCTACCAGTCATATGGAACGAAGAACTAAGAAAATGTAGGAAAAGATTGGTCTACTGAACTAACATTCACCATGAGCAAACATATATGTCGTGTAGAAATCCCGTAATTATTTCTAGGATTATGGGATGATTTGATATTATTGTATGATCATATTTAGAGATTAGGAATATTTTTCCTTCCATGTGTAGATAGTTACATTTTTTTGTTCCTGTCTGTATATTATATAATGGTGTATAAGATTGTAAATATTATGTCGTATGAAACTAGAAATTTCCAACTTTCTATTCCACTTTACATGGTATCAGAGCTTGGTCGTGTTTGACCTAGCCGTCAACCAATAATGGAAGAACACAGAAAACAGCAACCAATCGACGACACCCGAGCCTCAAATCAGCAAGGTAGAATCCCTCCCGTCAATGGGCTCAGGCAGATTGGACAATTCTTCATTCCAACTCACTGTGGAAAAATTGGATGGAAAAAGGCCCAATTAATTAAGCTCATTATTGATGGAAAAGGAAAGCTCGGGTAGCTTATCGAAGAGAAGCAACAACCTGCCTCAACCGACGCCGTTTCACTGCAGAGATGGAGATCTGAAAATTCGTTTGTGACTACATGGTTAATTAACTCCATGAAACCCGCAATCGAAACGACATACTTATTTCTTTCCACATCGAAGGACGTACGGGATGCAGTTCGAGATATGTGCTCTGACACTGAGGACTCTTCCAAAATCTTTGAGATTAAGACTAAACTATGGTAAACGAGACAGAGAGACAGGAAGTGACAGAATGCTTTCTAGAGATGAGCTCCATGTGGCAAGAACTCGATCAGAACACTTATAAGAAGTGGGACTGCCTGGCTGACACATTGTGATACAAAAAGAAATTGGAAAACGAGAGCGTCTATGAATTGTTGGCTGGCCTGAATTAAGACTTGGATGACGTGAGGAAGGGGATTTTGAGTTGTCGACTTTTGCAATCGCCGAGAGGTCTTAACGGAGGTGCGCAGAGAAGAAAGTCGTCGAAGGGTTATGTTGAATGAGGCTAAAGAGGAAGAAAATGGGTCTGCCTTAAGTTCTAAGGGTATTGGGCCTAATGGGTCGACCCCAATGATGAAAAAGGCTGCACCTAGTCATATATATAATGGACCGGATATTCATTACTCAAAATGAAATGGGCTGAATGAAATGGGCCCATTAAATAAAAGAAATGGACCTAGAGCTAATGGGCCCGGAGGAAGACAACAAGGACGTCCATGGTATGATCATTGTAGTAAATCGGGATATAAAGAGGACATGTGTAGGGATCTGCATGGAAAACCAACTGATTGGAAACCAAGACAAAATAATAGGAATAGGGGGTACCAAGCTTGTGCTCATCCGATTGAAGAAAAACATAATCCTACTCAGAGTCGTGCATTCAATCCTGAACAATTGGAACAATTGTACAAAATGTTCTCAAATTTTCAATCACCCGGTTCGTCAAGTTCTCTAACGCACAAAGGTATTTTGAGAGCATTACACATAATCACTCACTCCAGAGCTCCTTGGATTATTGATTCAGGTGCGTCTGATCACATGAAGAACTCTTATCATCTTTTTTCCACATTCCACTTGTGCTAGTAACATCAAAGTTAAAATTGCAGACGGATCATTCTCACCCATAGCAGGAAAAGGGAATATTCGAATCTCTGACCTTATAACCCTAGAGGCTATTCTCATGTTCCGAATTTATCTTACAACTTGCTATCAATTAGTAAATTAACGAAAAATTCCAATTATTCAGCTAAATTCATCTCATCTCATTGTATTTTTCAGGACCTACCATCGGGTAAGACGATTGACAGTGCTAAGGAATGTGAGGAGCTTTACTACCTTGAACAGGTACATGTGAGTAAACGAAATCAAATTGCAACTTGTGAATCTGTTTCTACTTCTAGAAATAGCGAACCTATGTTATGGAATCTTAGAATGGGTCATACCAATTTTCAATATTTACTCCATATATTTCCTTCCATGTTTCCTAATAAAAAGATCTTTGATTTCCAATGTGAAAATTGTGAACTAGCAAAGCTCATCGTTACTCATTCCCACAATCTACGCACAAACCGTCGAAACCATTCACCTTAATTCATAGTGTTTTAAGGGGGTCCATCACTCATCCCTAGTAGAATGCACAAAAAATGGTTCGTAACATTTATAGAAAACCATTCTAGATTGTGTTAGGTTTACCCACTAAAAGAAAAGTCTGATATCCAAACTATGTTCAAAAACCTCCTTCAATGTACCAAACACAAATACAAATTTTGCGTACTGATAATAGCACAGAATATTTTAAGACTACCTTGAAAGAATTTCTCCAAAAACAAGGAATAATTTATCAAAGCTCTTATGTCGATACTCCCCTACAAAATAGGATTGTTTGAACGAAAAAATAGAGACATTTTGAAGATAACTCGTGCCTTAATGTTCACCAAAAATATGTCGAAATATTTTTGGAGAGATGCCATCTTAACATCGACATATCTTATAAATAGAATGCCCAGCCGAATTCTCTCATTCAAATCACCTCTCCAAATGCTTCAAGATTTTTTTCCCAGTTCCCACCTTAATTTAAACTTACATCTCCGAATATTCGAGTGTATTGCCGTTGTCCATATGTATCACCGAAGTAACTCAATCCTCGTGCACTTAAATGTGACTTCATTGGATACTCATCCACCCAAAAGGGCTACAAATGCTATGATACATCCACAAAAAGGATATTTGTAAGCATTGATGTCACATTCTTCAAAGAAACTCCCTATTTTCAAAAGTCCTATCTTTAGAGGGAGAAGTTGAATGAAGATCGACACTTGGGCAAAGATCAACTCTTAGACTTTACTCTCACCCCTACTGAACCAATCATAAACATGGAATCTATCACTCCTAACATGCCATCTACAAAGGGAAATTTAAATTCAAGGGGAGATACAAAAAAGCAAGTTACCAAGGAGATATTAGCTTACTCAAGAAAATCAAAATCAACGTACAAAGAGAACCTCACACCCAAAGCACTAAAAGAGTTGGAACTGATAATAGCTTCAGATCCATATGAGAACTCTTTAGATAATCAGACCTCTTCAAATAATGAGCCTTCAAAAAAGTGACCTACCCATTGCTCTAAGAAAAAAACCTTGATCATGTACTCTTCACCCTATTTCAAAATTTGTTTCCTGTAACAATCTATCTGCAAGATTTCACACCTTATCTTATAATCTCGACAATACAGAAATTCCAAAAAATATTCAGGAGGATATGATTATTCCAAAATGAAAAGAAACAATTTTGGAAGAAATATGAGCATTGGAGAAAAATAAAACATGGGAGGTGGTAGAACTACCAAAAGGAAAAAAAACCTATCAGACGCAAATGGGTCTTTAATGTAAAGTATAAAGCTGATGGGATAATAGAATAGTACAAACCTCGTCTTGTTGCAAAAGAATATACACAAACTTACGGTATTTATTACACAAAGACCTTTGCCCCTGTAGCAAAATTGAATACTATTCGGGTTATCTTATCCTTACAGCAAACTTGGATTGATCTCTCCAACAGCTTGATATTAAGAATGCGTTCCTAAACAGAGAATCGGAAGAAGTCTTCATGACACTCATGAGAAAAATAAGGTGTGTAAACTTAAAAAGTCACCATATGGCTTCAAACAATCACCAAGAACATGATTCGCCAGATTTGCAAAAGAGTGGAAAAGTCAAAGATATCAATAAGGACAATCAGATCATACTTTGTTTTACCATCTGAGAAAGGGATGAAAACAATCTTAATTGTTTGAGTTGATAACATTGTAGTGACCAGAGATAATATAGTAGAAATCGACAGGATTAAGAAAAGTCTAGCCACGGAATTTGAGGTAAAAAACTTGGGACGGATGCGATACTTCCTCGGAATGGAAATGGGCTGATCGAAGAAGTGTATCAGTGTTTTACAACGGAAGTACATACTTGATCTCCCAACTGAGACTGGTATGCTTGGATGCAAGCCGAGTGATACACCACTGGAGATAAGAAGAAAAGATTAAATCACCGGAAAGTTAGTTGAAATGGACAGATATTAGCGACTGGTTGGAAAATTAATCTATCTCTCTCACACTAGACCAGATATTGCATTCGCTGTAAGTGTGGTAAGTCAACACATGCACTTTCCAAAGGAAGCTCACTTAGAAGCAGTATACAAAATCTTCACATATCTCCAAGGTACCCCCTAAAAAAGGACTATTCTTCATGAAAAATGAAATGAAAGAAGAAGTTTTTACTGATGCAGACTAGGATGGTTCACGAGGAGACAGGAAATCAACTACTGGCTTTGCACCTTCGTCTGAGGAAATTTGGTGACTTGAAAAAGTAAAAAGCAGAATGTGGTGGCTAAAAGTAGTGCTGAGGCTGAGTTTAAAGCAGTTGCACAAGGAATATGGCGAAGGATTGTGGATAAAGAAATTATTGAACGAATTACGGACTATGGTAAAACTTTCGATCAAACTCTATTACGACAACAAAGCGGCTATTAATATATCTCTCAATCCAGTCCAACATGATCGAACCAAACACGTGGAAATAGACGGACACTTCATCAAAGAAAATGTTGAAGAACGGATTATATGCATGACCTATGTGCCTACCAAAGAACAAGTTGCACATATCCTCACCAAATGACTGCCACGACAAAATTTTGAGGATTTCATCTACAAGTGGATATGGTCAATATCTATGATCCAACTTGAGGGGAGTATAGAAATCCCGTAATTATTTCTAGAATTATGGGGTAATTTGATATTATTATATAACCATATTTAGAGATTAGGAATATTTTTCCTTCCATATTTAGATAGTTAACCTTTTTTATTCATGTTTGTATATCATATATTGGTGCATAAGATTGTAAATATTATGTCGTATGAAACTAGAAAATTTCCAACTTTCTATTCCAGTTTACATGTCGCACAATGATAATTTGTGTAACGTCAAACATATGCAAGCACAGCATGTCATATAGGCTAGCAGAACGAGGATGTTAAGATTTTATGGCTTTAGCATGTGAAGCAAAAAAGAAAGAGAAAAAAAAGACCCACAAGGAAAAAAGTGAAAAGCAATAAGAAAAACACAAGTGACGTGCCCTATGAAATGAATCAGGGATCAAGATGGTTAAGAGGGAGGAGGTCTATCCATACCAAACTATCCTTGTTCTCCACAAATAGACGAATAGCATCATCAGCTGCTCCACTGGCAATTATTCCTTCCCTGTAATTATTCACAACTAAAATGAGGCCTTTACAAGGCCCAAAACAGATTTGTACACCCAAAATAATTAAAAATCACCAAGTTGTCCAAATACATAATTAAACAAAAGACTCTGTGTGATGAAAGGGGCAAAGGAAAATGGTAAATTAATTGCCATATCTTTCTTGCTACCTCGACCAATGGACTGAAAAAATTGTTCGATCATGATAGCCAGAGAGGGTACAAAGATGTGACCTGACAAAGCAAAAGAAAATAGTTGATCAGTTTGCTAATTTTTCTGCCAGGAAAGCATACAGACCATGTTAAAGAAGTCCTCAAACAAGGGCACTTTAGTACAACATCTGAGTACAGCGTTCCCTTCATATAAGAAAGTTCTTAATGTATAAAAATTCCATTAATACAAATAACTTAGTCCCATGAGATAAAGATCTAAGTGTATAGCTTCAATCAAACAGCATTTGACGTTCCCCAGTCAAAAACTTTTTAATATAGAGAAGGATTCTACACAAAAGTTGTTGAAGAAATCCAGGTTGTAAGTTGTGATCATATTAATGGGTAAGTTGTGATGATATTAATGGGTTATATGTTCTCTCACCAGACATTACAATGAAAAAGAAGACAAATGTACCAATAAGGTAAGGACATATTTATCATATATGAACTAGTTAATCATGTCTACTGTTTTGATTGCTCAATTGTACAAAGTTCATAGTAGCAAAAAGAATGAGGGACAGCGGGTTATGGGTTCAAAATTATATGAGATCTTTTCATTTTACAAATGATGATTCTTCAAATATCTTCTCTTACAACTTTAAGAATCCCCTTTGCGCGTGGGGGGTCATAACACATCCCTACATTTCACCTAACCTGCCTTCTGACAAATAAGCCCTTGTTTGAGGCTTTGAGCCCCATTTTTAAAAAATTCATTTTTCCCCAACATTTTCAGCCACAATCTTCCAATAAAATAATTTTACAAGTAAACCAAAAACTTTTCCATGCTTTTTAACCAAATTCTCCAAAAAAATCACTATTACAAAATCTATTTTCTAGAAAATGGGGCTCAAACAAACCCTAAATAAGTGAGCACAAATCATAAAGGAAAGCAGGTAAACATTCAGCACAAAAGCTTATATAAGTATGACTATTAATTGCAGCCCAATGATCCCACTGCAATACTATAGATATGAGACCAATTAATTTGGTTAAGTAACTACCCCAGACAATCAAAGTCAAGCCAAGCCAAGCCCCAAAAATCTATGATTATTGGGAAATTGGGACATTTGCATCACAACAACATTGTTTTTCAATTATACTAAATGGGAATCAAGGGGGTGCAACCCACATAGCAGCTCAGTGACTACCTATATACATTGGTATAAACTTCCAACAACTGCCAGGTAACATCAATGGAAATATTTCTCTTTAACGAAATGAATTATCTTCTTCCACAAAACCCTTTCTATCCTCTCCTTGGCACCACCTAAAAGATGGATGATGGAATTACAGAACTTCTTCCTCAAGGCTCAAGCAACTAAATATCTTGGTTTCATCAGCAGGAGATTTAGGTGACAGTTGGAAAGTGGTATCTTATGTAACCTTGAATTCAAATGGATTAGATGAAGGACTAATAATTTTCTTGCACCATCACTATGCTCTCAAACAATGCATTAATCAGCAGTAAACATTTTAGCTCCTACTAATTAGACCATTAATGTTCTATGCACATATCATTCTAGTAATCCTCCAATAGTTTCCTATTTTTCTGTCCCCTTAATTATCTGACATGTAGCAATGAAGCTATAACGTCAAGACCAAAAAAATAATAATAATAATAAAATAAAATAAAATAAATTGAGGCTCACTTGTATCAGAAAGAGGTCATAATTTATGGAGAAAATGAAATAAGGTCATCAACAAATAAATGGAAGGACTACCATATAAAAATATGCATAATCAAGAAAAAGGGTGTGTATATATTATCTTTTGCATATTGCTTAACAATAGATATTTTATCTTTTGCAATATTAATCAAGTTAATTACGAAACTCACAATACAAAAGAATCATATATTGAATAGCCCTTGAATTCAACTGGATTAGACAGACTAATAATTTTCTTGCATCGTCACTATGCTCTCAATCATTGATTTGATCAGCATTAAACATGGCTCCACACTAATTAGACCCATTGCATGTACTAGGCACATGGCTTTCTCATAATCCTTCAATAGCTTCCTATGTTTCTGTCCCCTTAATTATCTGACATGTACGGAGAAGCTGTAACATCAAGTTCACGTGATAGATGCAAGTTTAAATCCTCTTGTTTTGGAGATAAAATACAAAGTTAAAAAGGAATCTAAAAGTTCATCTCAAGCAATGGTAAAGAAGAGGAATAAAACATACAAATGATAATTTGCTCACCAAGGTGCATATCCATCACCTGACTGCATCCTCATGATATCAGCACCCCATATCTTAAGAGTAAGATCATCACTGCGAAAGCAATTTGACTACATTATACATCCCTTCACAACTACTTATCTTCTAATAGTTGCATTACAGCTCTAATAATAATTGGAAATAGAAATTCTCATCAAATTTAAATAAATTGGCAAAAAAAACTTGTGAAAAGTCATGCATACCTACAGGTAACCATTTTGTCTCCTTCCAAATTGAAAGATAAAGCCCAGACTGATGATATATGTCCACTGGAAACGCAGAGACAGTTACGTGAGATTTTAACAAAATCATAAACAAGCCAGAAGCGTAGGGAAAATGATGTCAAAATTGATAAGCAAGTGAAGCTCAAATAATAACCATGGATGACGGAATTAAATCTCAAAATTTTATGATATGTGTTGAGGTCAACTTCAGGGGAAAGATCTGATAACTCAAGGGATGGGACAGAAAGTATATGAAAAGAGATATGGCAAAGACATTGGCTTGGCAGTAAGAGCATATTTTTCACCTGATGTTATTGCAACATACTGGATCGACTGTGTAAATCCGTTAAAATGAGTTCTATTTCAACTGATTTTATTTTTCGACTTTAAAAGGTTGATATGCAGATCAAAAGATGTTAATGTTAATGGACCAACTGTACCTAACCTATACGCTCAAAGCCGTTGGTCAATGTAGCAGGCGACAGAGAATCAATAAGTTTTCAAACTTAATTTTGGTTTCTACATCACCATCTTGAGTTTGAGGGGGAGTGCTACACATTTTATTTTCTTGTTCAATCAAATCCGAGGCAAACAGGGTTTTCTTTGTTTCCTTGTTAGGATATTTAGTCAACTCTATTGATTATTTACCTAATACTTAGATTCTATGCATAAGATATATTATGATAGTTATAGGAAAGATTATGGAAGGTATTCGTATAGAAGATTATGCTAATTAGATTTACCTTTCTTATTTTGGTTATTTCTAACCCTATAAATAAGGTCTTTCACATTGTAAGCCATAAGACATAAAAGAGTTGTACAAATTCTCTATCTTCTCCATACTTCTATCACAGTTTCTTTCTTCTATAGTTTCCAACAGCGGAGAAAACTATTTTTACCTTCACTATCCTCACTATAAATATATTAAAGTAAAAGTCTTGCTGAAATAGATTATATAGAAATAAGTCTTGTTTCAATTAATTTTGCAACGTCATTGAAAAGCATGCCAAATATTTAAATTTATAACAGTTAAGGATACTGTAATTTTATGGAAGAAGAAAGAAATATGAGTGAATGTACCTCATACACATGTTTACAAGGGTTGTATTGATATTCGCGTTTCATGTTTAAACATAGAATGCTAGGCAGAAAGAAAACATGGAATAAATTTAACTAATGATAATATGCTAATTTAAAAATCATTAGTAGGTTATCCTTCTTTTTTAATCAGGATAATTGTTGACCTAAAATTCTTACACCAAACGGGTGACCAAAGATTTAGTCAACAAAGAAAGGTTTGATACTGTGACTCTGTTTACCGAATCATATTAGCTCCTAGTTAACAGAGAAAAGGAGTGGCATGGTGGTATATGGAATCAAGGGACAAACAACAGGACAAGCATTTGAAATGATATACTAAAAGCCTGATATTTATAATTGATATAAAATATAAATAGATACAAATGAGTAGTGGATAACTAGGTAGTACTTGAAGGTCATACGAAATGTGTGGATAAAAGTTAATTGGCCGATTAAAAAAAAAAATTATAAACAGGTGCCAAACAAGTACTAAATCACAGTTCATAACAAGTGTTACTATTAGAAAGCTTATTAAATAGCATGAGAGATGGAAGAAGCCATGGGTAACTGAGCATGAGCCATACAATTCTCTCAAACGCGAAGAACAAGTGCAAAACCATACCCATCAGATTCACCTAAAGTTTGAACACAATGCCAATCATCGTTGTCCCCATCTTCAGCCCAAATCTGCCAGAGTTTGATGCATGTTATTCAACATCTTCCAGTATTTCGAATTTAAACAGAAGGAATACTGGTTAAACATTAGAGTAGAATGCATGACCAGAATAATGGGATATTTTGACTATCTTATACACCTTAATAGTGTTGTCATAGCTACATGAGAACAGGATATCCATAGATGGATGCCATTGGACCATTTTAACATCTTGAGTATGTCCTTGCAACACCGAAACGCAGTCAAACTCGTTACCAGGCAATACTTCCCATATCCAAACCGATTTATCTCGTCCACAAGTAGCAAGCAGTGAGCCAGATGCATTCCAAGAGACACTTTTGACTTCATTTTCATGACCCTGTACGCAAATTCAACATTCGAATCCGTATAAAGGCAGCTGAGCCAGAGAGATCTTACAGCTACTAAATTGAGGAAAAAATACTAATCAATTGCATCATGTGTTTGCTTTGAGGCCAAAGGACAGACTTGGAATATCTGAATGGAAATTGTTTTAAACATTGTATAACTAGCTAGGATTCAGGAGAAAATATTAGCAGTTTTCGTAGAATATAATATGATATACTTTCCTTAACCGTTAGATATGGAATTTAAATATTAAATTATACCTCTAGAGTGGAGACACATTCATAATCATCACCAACACGTTCCCAAATAGCAGTAGTCGCATCAAAACTTGCTGTCGCTAACAATTTGCCAGATGGTGACCAAGAACATGACCTAACAGTCCTAGTGTGTGTCTCATCCAATACTGCCTGCATGATCACGTATCACATAAAAATGAAATCACCAGCATTGATGGAAAAAATAATGAAAATGCAGACACTCAATAATCAATATTAAAATCCAAATGCATATTTGCATTATTTAAAAGGAAAATAAAGTTTAAAAACTAAGCAATATAGCAAATATGAGCCTTTAAAGTCAAATTGAGGGCGGTGGATGAAAAAAAATGTAGTTTTATTCCCTGTTTTAAGGCAAAATAGCAAGCCCCAATATAGAAAAACTCCAAGATCAAATACGTTCTTATAGCAGTTGACGCAACTCCCTTCGATTGTTCTACAGTGTCAAGTCAAAATGAGAAAAAATAGTTTTATTCCCCGTTTTCAGGGCATAATTCTAAGCCCCAAAAAATGATCAACATTTCCAAGATCATATGCGTTTTTATAGCAGTTAACCCAAATTGAAATAGCTTCATTTATTTTAAAAGTAATATTCAATGCTACATTCAATGCCACATTGTCATTATACGTCAGCTTCTCTCAATCAATTTATCATTTCTTATCAAGCATAAATAGAAATACAAGACTCAATCAATGAATCAGATCCCACAGTATCAGAGAAATGTAAAGTTATACAAAATATTAAAAAACAAATTTTTTTCTATTTGTAGATATAATTATATTGATTATCCCCGAACCACATTTTTTGTTACGTTTATAAGCGAAAATATCTCAGAAGCAAAACCCAATCTGAAAATCTAACGAAAATAATCCAAAAATTGTACCTTGCACTGAAAAGAGCCTGTAGCGGGGCTCTGTTCCCAGACTCTTACGGTCTTGTCGCCGCTACAAGAAGCAAGTACGGCGGGGATATCATTGACGCCTGTCGCCGGTTTCCAGGAGAGGCTCCAAACCCTATCGGTGTGGCCTTCGAGTACCTGCTTTTCCTTAAGATCAAAATCGCCGGTGAAATTCATCGCACAACTTTTCAGAGATAAAAGTAAACAAATTTTATGTTTTGACAAATGAAGCGTAGGGAAGTACACGTGCCGCCGCAGTTAGTGGCGGATTGCGCTGAAGTATGAAAGTGTGTTGGGCTCGTGCCGATTTCGCTTTATTAATTTACACTTTGATCCCAGATTCATAAATCATATTTCTTTTGCCTCTATGGCTGTAAAGTCAGACCTCAGTCCAATAATTGTTAATCCATATTTGGTGGATGTTAAATTAATGAATTTTAATATAAGATAAGTCAATAATTAATTTTATTCATAAATTTTACGAGATTCACAATTTTTTAATCATATATTTTATCAACTATCATCAAATTTACTAAAAAGCTCAAAAAAAAAATTATGAAATAGGGCATAATTTAGCCTCTGTTTATTTCTCATTATTTGGTCATTAAAATGAAAAATATGATTGTTATCCTTCACGTCAAGCTACTATATTTGAATTTCTATCTCTTGTGTAGAGCACGTAATGACTATTTTTCCAAACTCATTCTTAAATTAATGGAAAACAAACGAGACCTTAATAACTATGCTATCTAATAATAATATAAAGTATCAAAAAAAGAGATTAATTTGTTGAACCACATTTTTTGGAAAACTATCTATCTGGAGTATCACACTTCTTCCAAGTTGTCCTGTTCTTGAACTGTATATCTCAAGTAATTTATGAGCTACTACTTCCAAGTTGTCCTATTCTTGAACTGTATATCTCAAGTAATTTATGAGCTACTACATGAGTAGGATTTGACTGGTCAATAAAATAAATACAAGAGTGAATGGTGATTCATCTTTGTTAGAGGAAGGATGATAATCACACATATCTTCGACTTCCTCTTCATTATGCTCTTTTGATGATGCAGTTGCTCTAAGATTTTCTTCCAATATTTTCTCGTGAGTATTTTTTTTTTCCCTTTTCTTTAGACTTACGAGGAGAGTATAAGACTAAATTAGCATGATGAAAACTTTCTAACTACTTATTAGGGCAGGCTATAAGATTTTGGGTGCCATGTATGACATTTTAAAATATTACTCCTTTCATGTAATTAAAAAGGGTATATATATATATATATACATTTTAAAATATTACTCCTTTCATGTATGACATTTTAAAATATTACTCCTTTCATGTAATTAAAAAGGGTATATATATATATATATACATTTTAAAATATTACTCCTTTCATTTATTTCCTAATAAAAAGATCTTTGATTTCCAATGTGAAAATTGTGAACTAGCAAAGCTCATCGTTACTCATTCCCACAATCTACGCACAAACCGTCGAAACCATTCACCTTAATTCATAGTGTTTTAAGGGGGTCCATCACTCATCCCTAGTAGAATGCACAAAAAATGGTTCGTAACATTTATAGAAAACCATTCTAGATTGTGTTAGGTTTACCCACTAAAAGAAAAGTCTGATATCCAAACTATGTTCAAAAACCTCCTTCAATGTACCAAACACAAATACAAATTTTGCGTACTGATAATAGCACAGAATATTTTAAGACTACCTTGAAAGAATTTCTCCAAAAACAAGGAATAATTTATCAAAGCTCTTATGTCGATACTCCCCTACAAAATAGGATTGTTTGAACGAAAAAATAGAGACATTTTGAAGATAACTCGTGCCTTAATGTTCACCAAAAATATGTCGAAATATTTTTGGAGAGATGCCATCTTAACATCGACATATCTTATAAATAGAATGCCCAGCCGAATTCTCTCATTCAAATCACCTCTCCAAATGCTTCAAGATTTTTTTCCCAGTTCCCACCTTAATTTAAACTTACATCTCCGAATATTCGAGTGTATTGCCGTTGTCCATATGTATCACCGAAGTAACTCAATCCTCGTGCACTTAAATGTGACTTCATTGGATACTCATCCACCCAAAAGGGCTACAAATGCTATGATACATCCACAAAAAGGATATTTGTAAGCATTGATGTCACATTCTTCAAAGAAACTCCCTATTTTCAAAAGTCCTATCTTTAGAGGGAGAAGTTGAATGAAGATCGACACTTGGGCAAAGATCAACTCTTAGACTTTACTCTCACCCCTACTGAACCAATCATAAACATGGAATCTATCACTCCTAACATGCCATCTACAAAGGGAAATTTAAATTCAAGGGGAGATACAAAAAAGCAAGTTACCAAGGAGATATTAGCTTACTCAAGAAAATCAAAATCAACGTACAAAGAGAACCTCACACCCAAAGCACTAAAAGAGTTGGAACTGATAATAGCTTCAGATCCATATGAGAACTCTTTAGATAATCAGACCTCTTCAAATAATGAGCCTTCAAAAAAGTGACCTACCCATTGCTCTAAGAAAAAAACCTTGATCATGTACTCTTCACCCTATTTCAAAATTTGTTTCCTGTAACAATCTATCTGCAAGATTTCACACCTTATCTTATAATCTCGACAATACAGAAATTCCAAAAAATATTCAGGAGGATATGATTATTCCAAAATGAAAAGAAACAATTTTGGAAGAAATATGAGCATTGGAGAAAAATAAAACATGGGAGGTGGTAGAACTACCAAAAGGAAAAAAAACCTATCAGACGCAAATGGGTCTTTAATGTAAAGTATAAAGCTGATGGGATAATAGAATAGTACAAACCTCGTCTTGTTGCAAAAGAATATACACAAACTTACGGTATTTATTACACAAAGACCTTTGCCCCTGTAGCAAAATTGAATACTATTCGGGTTATCTTATCCTTACAGCAAACTTGGATTGATCTCTCCAACAGCTTGATATTAAGAATGCGTTCCTAAACAGAGAATCGGAAGAAGTCTTCATGACACTCATGAGAAAAATAAGGTGTGTAAACTTAAAAAGTCACCATATGGCTTCAAACAATCACCAAGAACATGATTCGCCAGATTTGCAAAAGAGTGGAAAAGTCAAAGATATCAATAAGGACAATCAGATCATACTTTGTTTTACCATCTGAGAAAGGGATGAAAACAATCTTAATTGTTTGAGTTGATAACATTGTAGTGACCAGAGATAATATAGTAGAAATCGACAGGATTAAGAAAAGTCTAGCCACGGAATTTGAGGTAAAAAACTTGGGACGGATGCGATACTTCCTCGGAATGGAAATGGGCTGATCGAAGAAGTGTATCAGTGTTTTACAACGGAAGTACATACTTGATCTCCCAACTGAGACTGGTATGCTTGGATGCAAGCCGAGTGATACACCACTGGAGATAAGAAGAAAAGATTAAATCACCGGAAAGTTAGTTGAAATGGACAGATATTAGCGACTGGTTGGAAAATTAATCTATCTCTCTCACACTAGACCAGATATTGCATTCGCTGTAAGTGTGGTAAGTCAACACATGCACTTTCCAAAGGAAGCTCACTTAGAAGCAGTATACAAAATCTTCACATATCTCCAAGGTACCCCCTAAAAAAGGACTATTCTTCATGAAAAATGAAATGAAAGAAGAAGTTTTTACTGATGCAGACTAGGATGGTTCACGAGGAGACAGGAAATCAACTACTGGCTTTGCACCTTCGTCTGAGGAAATTTGGTGACTTGAAAAAGTAAAAAGCAGAATGTGGTGGCTAAAAGTAGTGCTGAGGCTGAGTTTAAAGCAGTTGCACAAGGAATATGGCGAAGGATTGTGGATAAAGAAATTATTGAACGAATTACGGACTATGGTAAAACTTTCGATCAAACTCTATTACGACAACAAAGCGGCTATTAATATATCTCTCAATCCAGTCCAACATGATCGAACCAAACACGTGGAAATAGACGGACACTTCATCAAAGAAAATGTTGAAGAACGGATTATATGCATGACCTATGTGCCTACCAAAGAACAAGTTGCACATATCCTCACCAAATGACTGCCACGACAAAATTTTGAGGATTTCATCTACAAGTGGATATGGTCAATATCTATGATCCAACTTGAGGGGAGTATAGAAATCCCGTAATTATTTCTAGAATTATGGGGTAATTTGATATTATTATATAACCATATTTAGAGATTAGGAATATTTTTCCTTCCATATTTAGATAGTTAACCTTTTTTATTCATGTTTGTATATCATATATTGGTGCATAAGATTGTAAATATTATGTCGTATGAAACTAGAAAATTTCCAACTTTCTATTCCAGTTTACATGTCGCACAATGATAATTTGTGTAACGTCAAACATATGCAAGCACAGCATGTCATATAGGCTAGCAGAACGAGGATGTTAAGATTTTATGGCTTTAGCATGTGAAGCAAAAAAGAAAGAGAAAAAAAAGACCCACAAGGAAAAAAGTGAAAAGCAATAAGAAAAACACAAGTGACGTGCCCTATGAAATGAATCAGGGATCAAGATGGTTAAGAGGGAGGAGGTCTATCCATACCAAACTATCCTTGTTCTCCACAAATAGACGAATAGCATCATCAGCTGCTCCACTGGCAATTATTCCTTCCCTGTAATTATTCACAACTAAAATGAGGCCTTTACAAGGCCCAAAACAGATTTGTACACCCAAAATAATTAAAAATCACCAAGTTGTCCAAATACATAATTAAACAAAAGACTCTGTGTGATGAAAGGGGCAAAGGAAAATGGTAAATTAATTGCCATATCTTTCTTGCTACCTCGACCAATGGACTGAAAAAATTGTTCGATCATGATAGCCAGAGAGGGTACAAAGATGTGACCTGACAAAGCAAAAGAAAATAGTTGATCAGTTTGCTAATTTTTCTGCCAGGAAAGCATACAGACCATGTTAAAGAAGTCCTCAAACAAGGGCACTTTAGTACAACATCTGAGTACAGCGTTCCCTTCATATAAGAAAGTTCTTAATGTATAAAAATTCCATTAATACAAATAACTTAGTCCCATGAGATAAAGATCTAAGTGTATAGCTTCAATCAAACAGCATTTGACGTTCCCCAGTCAAAAACTTTTTAATATAGAGAAGGATTCTACACAAAAGTTGTTGAAGAAATCCAGGTTGTAAGTTGTGATCATATTAATGGGTAAGTTGTGATGATATTAATGGGTTATATGTTCTCTCACCAGACATTACAATGAAAAAGAAGACAAATGTACCAATAAGGTAAGGACATATTTATCATATATGAACTAGTTAATCATGTCTACTGTTTTGATTGCTCAATTGTACAAAGTTCATAGTAGCAAAAAGAATGAGGGACAGCGGGTTATGGGTTCAAAATTATATGAGATCTTTTCATTTTACAAATGATGATTCTTCAAATATCTTCTCTTACAACTTTAAGAATCCCCTTTGCGCGTGGGGGGTCATAACACATCCCTACATTTCACCTAACCTGCCTTCTGACAAATAAGCCCTTGTTTGAGGCTTTGAGCCCCATTTTTAAAAAATTCATTTTTCCCCAACATTTTCAGCCACAATCTTCCAATAAAATAATTTTACAAGTAAACCAAAAACTTTTCCATGCTTTTTAACCAAATTCTCCAAAAAAATCACTATTACAAAATCTATTTTCTAGAAAATGGGGCTCAAACAAACCCTAAATAAGTGAGCACAAATCATAAAGGAAAGCAGGTAAACATTCAGCACAAAAGCTTATATAAGTATGACTATTAATTGCAGCCCAATGATCCCACTGCAATACTATAGATATGAGACCAATTAATTTGGTTAAGTAACTACCCCAGACAATCAAAGTCAAGCCAAGCCAAGCCCCAAAAATCTATGATTATTGGGAAATTGGGACATTTGCATCACAACAACATTGTTTTTCAATTATACTAAATGGGAATCAAGGGGGTGCAACCCACATAGCAGCTCAGTGACTACCTATATACATTGGTATAAACTTCCAACAACTGCCAGGTAACATCAATGGAAATATTTCTCTTTAACGAAATGAATTATCTTCTTCCACAAAACCCTTTCTATCCTCTCCTTGGCACCACCTAAAAGATGGATGATGGAATTACAGAACTTCTTCCTCAAGGCTCAAGCAACTAAATATCTTGGTTTCATCAGCAGGAGATTTAGGTGACAGTTGGAAAGTGGTATCTTATGTAACCTTGAATTCAAATGGATTAGATGAAGGACTAATAATTTTCTTGCACCATCACTATGCTCTCAAACAATGCATTAATCAGCAGTAAACATTTTAGCTCCTACTAATTAGACCATTAATGTTCTATGCACATATCATTCTAGTAATCCTCCAATAGTTTCCTATTTTTCTGTCCCCTTAATTATCTGACATGTAGCAATGAAGCTATAACGTCAAGACCAAAAAAATAATAATAATAATAAAATAAAATAAAATAAATTGAGGCTCACTTGTATCAGAAAGAGGTCATAATTTATGGAGAAAATGAAATAAGGTCATCAACAAATAAATGGAAGGACTACCATATAAAAATATGCATAATCAAGAAAAAGGGTGTGTATATATTATCTTTTGCATATTGCTTAACAATAGATATTTTATCTTTTGCAATATTAATCAAGTTAATTACGAAACTCACAATACAAAAGAATCATATATTGAATAGCCCTTGAATTCAACTGGATTAGACAGACTAATAATTTTCTTGCATCGTCACTATGCTCTCAATCATTGATTTGATCAGCATTAAACATGGCTCCACACTAATTAGACCCATTGCATGTACTAGGCACATGGCTTTCTCATAATCCTTCAATAGCTTCCTATGTTTCTGTCCCCTTAATTATCTGACATGTACGGAGAAGCTGTAACATCAAGTTCACGTGATAGATGCAAGTTTAAATCCTCTTGTTTTGGAGATAAAATACAAAGTTAAAAAGGAATCTAAAAGTTCATCTCAAGCAATGGTAAAGAAGAGGAATAAAACATACAAATGATAATTTGCTCACCAAGGTGCATATCCATCACCTGACTGCATCCTCATGATATCAGCACCCCATATCTTAAGAGTAAGATCATCACTGCGAAAGCAATTTGACTACATTATACATCCCTTCACAACTACTTATCTTCTAATAGTTGCATTACAGCTCTAATAATAATTGGAAATAGAAATTCTCATCAAATTTAAATAAATTGGCAAAAAAAACTTGTGAAAAGTCATGCATACCTACAGGTAACCATTTTGTCTCCTTCCAAATTGAAAGATAAAGCCCAGACTGATGATATATGTCCACTGGAAACGCAGAGACAGTTACGTGAGATTTTAACAAAATCATAAACAAGCCAGAAGCGTAGGGAAAATGATGTCAAAATTGATAAGCAAGTGAAGCTCAAATAATAACCATGGATGACGGAATTAAATCTCAAAATTTTATGATATGTGTTGAGGTCAACTTCAGGGGAAAGATCTGATAACTCAAGGGATGGGACAGAAAGTATATGAAAAGAGATATGGCAAAGACATTGGCTTGGCAGTAAGAGCATATTTTTCACCTGATGTTATTGCAACATACTGGATCGACTGTGTAAATCCGTTAAAATGAGTTCTATTTCAACTGATTTTATTTTTCGACTTTAAAAGGTTGATATGCAGATCAAAAGATGTTAATGTTAATGGACCAACTGTACCTAACCTATACGCTCAAAGCCGTTGGTCAATGTAGCAGGCGACAGAGAATCAATAAGTTTTCAAACTTAATTTTGGTTTCTACATCACCATCTTGAGTTTGAGGGGGAGTGCTACACATTTTATTTTCTTGTTCAATCAAATCCGAGGCAAACAGGGTTTTCTTTGTTTCCTTGTTAGGATATTTAGTCAACTCTATTGATTATTTACCTAATACTTAGATTCTATGCATAAGATATATTATGATAGTTATAGGAAAGATTATGGAAGGTATTCGTATAGAAGATTATGCTAATTAGATTTACCTTTCTTATTTTGGTTATTTCTAACCCTATAAATAAGGTCTTTCACATTGTAAGCCATAAGACATAAAAGAGTTGTACAAATTCTCTATCTTCTCCATACTTCTATCACAGTTTCTTTCTTCTATAGTTTCCAACAGCGGAGAAAACTATTTTTACCTTCACTATCCTCACTATAAATATATTAAAGTAAAAGTCTTGCTGAAATAGATTATATAGAAATAAGTCTTGTTTCAATTAATTTTGCAACGTCATTGAAAAGCATGCCAAATATTTAAATTTATAACAGTTAAGGATACTGTAATTTTATGGAAGAAGAAAGAAATATGAGTGAATGTACCTCATACACATGTTTACAAGGGTTGTATTGATATTCGCGTTTCATGTTTAAACATAGAATGCTAGGCAGAAAGAAAACATGGAATAAATTTAACTAATGATAATATGCTAATTTAAAAATCATTAGTAGGTTATCCTTCTTTTTTAATCAGGATAATTGTTGACCTAAAATTCTTACACCAAACGGGTGACCAAAGATTTAGTCAACAAAGAAAGGTTTGATACTGTGACTCTGTTTACCGAATCATATTAGCTCCTAGTTAACAGAGAAAAGGAGTGGCATGGTGGTATATGGAATCAAGGGACAAACAACAGGACAAGCATTTGAAATGATATACTAAAAGCCTGATATTTATAATTGATATAAAATATAAATAGATACAAATGAGTAGTGGATAACTAGGTAGTACTTGAAGGTCATACGAAATGTGTGGATAAAAGTTAATTGGCCGATTAAAAAAAAAAATTATAAACAGGTGCCAAACAAGTACTAAATCACAGTTCATAACAAGTGTTACTATTAGAAAGCTTATTAAATAGCATGAGAGATGGAAGAAGCCATGGGTAACTGAGCATGAGCCATACAATTCTCTCAAACGCGAAGAACAAGTGCAAAACCATACCCATCAGATTCACCTAAAGTTTGAACACAATGCCAATCATCGTTGTCCCCATCTTCAGCCCAAATCTGCCAGAGTTTGATGCATGTTATTCAACATCTTCCAGTATTTCGAATTTAAACAGAAGGAATACTGGTTAAACATTAGAGTAGAATGCATGACCAGAATAATGGGATATTTTGACTATCTTATACACCTTAATAGTGTTGTCATAGCTACATGAGAACAGGATATCCATAGATGGATGCCATTGGACCATTTTAACATCTTGAGTATGTCCTTGCAACACCGAAACGCAGTCAAACTCGTTACCAGGCAATACTTCCCATATCCAAACCGATTTATCTCGTCCACAAGTAGCAAGCAGTGAGCCAGATGCATTCCAAGAGACACTTTTGACTTCATTTTCATGACCCTGTACGCAAATTCAACATTCGAATCCGTATAAAGGCAGCTGAGCCAGAGAGATCTTACAGCTACTAAATTGAGGAAAAAATACTAATCAATTGCATCATGTGTTTGCTTTGAGGCCAAAGGACAGACTTGGAATATCTGAATGGAAATTGTTTTAAACATTGTATAACTAGCTAGGATTCAGGAGAAAATATTAGCAGTTTTCGTAGAATATAATATGATATACTTTCCTTAACCGTTAGATATGGAATTTAAATATTAAATTATACCTCTAGAGTGGAGACACATTCATAATCATCACCAACACGTTCCCAAATAGCAGTAGTCGCATCAAAACTTGCTGTCGCTAACAATTTGCCAGATGGTGACCAAGAACATGACCTAACAGTCCTAGTGTGTGTCTCATCCAATACTGCCTGCATGATCACGTATCACATAAAAATGAAATCACCAGCATTGATGGAAAAAATAATGAAAATGCAGACACTCAATAATCAATATTAAAATCCAAATGCATATTTGCATTATTTAAAAGGAAAATAAAGTTTAAAAACTAAGCAATATAGCAAATATGAGCCTTTAAAGTCAAATTGAGGGCGGTGGATGAAAAAAAATGTAGTTTTATTCCCTGTTTTAAGGCAAAATAGCAAGCCCCAATATAGAAAAACTCCAAGATCAAATACGTTCTTATAGCAGTTGACGCAACTCCCTTCGATTGTTCTACAGTGTCAAGTCAAAATGAGAAAAAATAGTTTTATTCCCCGTTTTCAGGGCATAATTCTAAGCCCCAAAAAATGATCAACATTTCCAAGATCATATGCGTTTTTATAGCAGTTAACCCAAATTGAAATAGCTTCATTTATTTTAAAAGTAATATTCAATGCTACATTCAATGCCACATTGTCATTATACGTCAGCTTCTCTCAATCAATTTATCATTTCTTATCAAGCATAAATAGAAATACAAGACTCAATCAATGAATCAGATCCCACAGTATCAGAGAAATGTAAAGTTATACAAAATATTAAAAAACAAATTTTTTTCTATTTGTAGATATAATTATATTGATTATCCCCGAACCACATTTTTTGTTACGTTTATAAGCGAAAATATCTCAGAAGCAAAACCCAATCTGAAAATCTAACGAAAATAATCCAAAAATTGTACCTTGCACTGAAAAGAGCCTGTAGCGGGGCTCTGTTCCCAGACTCTTACGGTCTTGTCGCCGCTACAAGAAGCAAGTACGGCGGGGATATCATTGACGCCTGTCGCCGGTTTCCAGGAGAGGCTCCAAACCCTATCGGTGTGGCCTTCGAGTACCTGCTTTTCCTTAAGATCAAAATCGCCGGTGAAATTCATCGCACAACTTTTCAGAGATAAAAGTAAACAAATTTTATGTTTTGACAAATGAAGCGTAGGGAAGTACACGTGCCGCCGCAGTTAGTGGCGGATTGCGCTGAAGTATGAAAGTGTGTTGGGCTCGTGCCGATTTCGCTTTATTAATTTACACTTTGATCCCAGATTCATAAATCATATTTCTTTTGCCTCTATGGCTGTAAAGTCAGACCTCAGTCCAATAATTGTTAATCCATATTTGGTGGATGTTAAATTAATGAATTTTAATATAAGATAAGTCAATAATTAATTTTATTCATAAATTTTACGAGATTCACAATTTTTTAATCATATATTTTATCAACTATCGTCAAATTTACTAAAAAGCTCAAAAAAAAAATTATGAAATAGGGCATAATTTAGCCTCTGTTTATTTCTCATTATTTGGTCATTAAAATGAAAAATATGATTGTCATTCTTCATATCAAGCTACCATATTTGAATTTTTATCTCTTGTGTAGAGCACGTAATGACTATTTTTCCAAACTCATTCTTAAATTAATGGAAAACAAACGAGACCTTAATAACTATGCTATCTAATAATAATATAAAGTATCAAAAAAAGAGATTAATTTGTTGAACCACATTTTTTGGAAAACTATCTATCTGGAGTATCACACTTCTTCCAAGTTGTCCTGTTCTTGAACTGTATATCTCAAGTAATTTATGAGCTACTACTTCCAAGTTGTCCTATTCTTGAACTGTATATCTCAAGTAATTTATGAGCTACTACTTCCAAGTTGTCCTATTCTTGAACTGTATATCTCAAGTAATTTATGAGCTACTACTTCCAAGTTGTCCTATTCTTGAACTGTATATCTCAAGTAATTTATGAGCTACTACATGAGTAGGATTTGACTGGTCAATAAAATAAATACAAGAGTGAATGGTGATTCATCTTTGTTAGACGAAGGATGATAATCACACATATCTTCGACTTCCTCTTAATTATGCTCTTTTGATGATGCAGTTGCTATAAGATTTTCTTCCAATATTTTCTTGTGAGTATTTTTTTTCCTTTTCTTTAGACTTACGAGGACAATATAAGACTAAATTAGCATGATGAAAACTTTCTAACTACTTATTAGGGCAGGCTATAAGATTTTGGGTGCCCCGTATGACATTTTAAAATATTACTCCTTTCATGTAATTAAAAAGGGTATATATATAATAAAAAAAAAAAAAAAGAAGAAGAAGAAGAACTTACCGACACCAATAAAAAAAATTTTAAATGGTGCATCTTTCATGTAACAAAAACTTAACTTTCTTGAACCACGAAATAATAATTAACAAGTGGACAATCGGCACCAATAAAATGATAATGTTACGATGTAGATTGTACTATTATATAGCAAGCAACAAAGATCGACGATCAAGTCTCTTCCCTTTTTGTTTGAGAGTTCTTCAAAGGGTGGAAGTAACGAAAATGGCACAAAGGGATTTGAGATTAACTTTTTATTCTTTACTTTAATCATTTGAATTTTGAGCTGCTTATTGTTTTGTTGAGTTGATAATTTATTAATGAAGCTAATTAGGCATTTGGGATTGAGCTGTAAAATTGATAGTTTAAAATAATTTCTTTGAGAGCAAAATGTAATTTAAAATTACAAAGAATAAATATCTTTCAATAATATGTTAAATTAAAAGAATATTAGTCTAACGTAAATTTTTTATATTTTTTACTTTTTTTTGGTAAATATTGTGTCCTTTAACTTAACATGATAATAATAATTTAAAATTTAAAATTAATAAAACATTTGAAATATATAATTATACATCTATGAACACCTAAAACAAAAAAAGAAAAAGAAAAAAAGGTACCGCCCTTACAATACTACGGCCTCGTACGGTCCCTCAACTCGCACATCCTCAAAGTCGTCTTGCTACCTATAAGTATGTGGTACCATTAGATAATTAGAAGCATCCTTCCTATTAATAAATTTGACACACTTATTTGACTATTAATCGTGACATTTAGTCCTCGTTTGGCTCTCATTCTCCTACTTATTCTTTCTTTCTCTCTTATTTTTAACTACACAATTTTTCATAAAATAATATTACACGCAAATCAAAAAAATTTTATTTTTTTTCAATCATACATTTTTCAAATAAACATTATTCCAACCATTAGAATTTGGATAGAATGGGAGCCAAACGAGGACTTAGTTTAAGTCAATTCAATGCTCAATATTTTATAGATTTCAAGTTGTTATAACAAATTTCCCCATAATATTAGTGAACTTCATATTGAGCATTAATTGATTCAAATTAAAGGTCACGAATATTTGTCAAATAAGTGTGTCAAATTTATGAGTATGAAGAACGGTCTCGTTAACTAATATATATTATATATTTTTTCTAGGTGATATTGATGTAATTAAATAAACAATAAGTTCCAATTAGTCTTCAATAAATTATAGAGAAATTTGCACTTTAGGTCTCAAACATTTAAAAAATATACAGCCACCTTTCAAACCTACTAGTCTTAGCTTTTTTTGATATCCATTATTCCATTATAAAAAGAAATTTTGATAAAATGTATTATGGAATATTATTTTTGGGGAGACTGTGTGGATAAAAAAGAATGACATTTTTTTGATTGACGCATAATATTATTTTATTGAAAAATAAGTGGTTGAAAAGAATAGAGAAAAAATGTATATGAAACTTTAAAAGGTGTCAAACAAGAGGGAAAATCTACATTCAAAAACTTTTAATAAACGTGAGTCAGATTGACTTTTGACAGTTTCCATCCAAAAATATGTAAGTTGATCAAAAGTGTAACGTCAGACTTTTATTTGATCAATTTAGCCCTTGTTTGATCCCCATTTTTTCAAGAATGCATTTTTTTAAAACTCATTTTCAATCACACGTTCTTCTATAAAATGATTATACACGAATTTCAAAAATTTTTCCTTACTTTTTAAACACACATTCTCCAAAAAATTACTATTCCATAATTCATTTTATCTCAAAAATAAGAATCAAACAGGGACTTAATATAAGGTAAA
>NW_019263235.1:169965-233070 GCF_002742605.1 Olea europaea var. sylvestris
TAATAGTGCGTGTGACCCACAGCTCGCGAGAATTCTTGTCTCAGTTCTGTTCTCATTCAGAGTTAAACACTTTCTAACATCACGTTATTATTAGCACTATCACCACGGGGATGAGTACAAATAATATAGTGCTATTACGAGTCATGTGGTATGAGTTATCTCTACCACATTGAATTTTTTTTATGGGAGCTCCAATCTCAAAGATTGGATTAATCTTGAAGGTGACTTCTTTATGGGCTTATGTCCATCTCTCTCGATGATTTATTATGTCCATTACGGACTATAATTAATTCATATCCCTCTTAGACAATAATTTGATATCATCAATTTGCAAAACTTTTATTCTTCACCTGCATCCCTGCAAAATCTTCTAAAATTAGTAAAATATCAATATCACATATCTTAGTTTAATAAGATAAACACGCGAAATTTTAATATTTATTTTAGTAATACGTTTGAACAGATGTCTCCATTCAACACATGTATATTACCAACAATCTTTAGATTCAAGCCGGACACTTTTTCTCAAAATGTTAAATTCATGATAATTATGAATAAATCATGAATAAAGTATATATATTCTGAATACCCTCGCATTTCAAGGGTTTTAAAACACCCCCACTTGTACAATATAATTGAACACAATCATACCCATATATCGCAAAACATTAGACAATAAAAATTAACATAACCATGAAGTATCAAATATGGTTTAACAATATTAATTTAAGCAAACATGCCTTCATAGTAATAAAATAAACATTGGATACAGAAATACTTGCAATTTTGTAATCCAAATTAGCTAAACATTATGTCAAAATTTAATTAGACCATAAACTAATTTTCAAATACAATACATTAAATATTCCACAAAAGAAATATTGTTTCGGTTAAATGAAATTCTAATAAATATAGAATATAGCCCAAATTCATCGTTTACTTGCATTCATTTTAATAACTTAGAATTATGAGGGCTCATATATAATTTAAAATAAATAAATGCCAAATTAATTGTTTTAATTATTAAGATTTAAAGCTTAAATCAAATTGATCATACTGCATGGTAGTATTATAATATGTTATTCAAACGTCAAAATTTGAATTACATATCTAAATTGAATGATAATAGTTAATTTTGCATGTGCCAAAAGTCCTTAACCTTGCTAAGCCTAAACTCTTAAGAAATCATGATGCACATTTCTTGTTTTCTAGGATTCGCGTTTCTCAGTTCTGTACATGCTTCATGGTCAAAAGTCAAATTCGTAAAATCAATCACATCTTATATTCATTAATATGCACTCATTAGGTAAGTATTAATTTATACACATACACGTGCACACAACCATTTAGTATTTCCAAGTAAATTTGAAGTTACCTTACAAATTAATAAGCATGCAAAGGTGAAGACAAAATGGAGAAAATGATAGTTAGTCGGAGAAATAATTTTATTAAACGTAAAAAAATAATAATAATAATGAAATTTCATGTCCCTTTTATAGTGTAAAAGTTCAATCCCACCATAATGAAAATTAATTCATTAAAAAGACGTTATATCTAATATAATGATATTTTAATTTTATATTAAATCTAAAATTGAATATAAACCTGAAAAATAAAAAAATGTATTAATTTTGAAATTTAAAACTTATTAATATATATGTTACAACAATATATTGTCATACCGCCCACAACTAATCCATTTAAAAGATAAGTTACACTCCATAATTAAGATTGTTAACTTTCTACTAAAATTGAAAATTAAGATCAAAATTGAAAATTTAAGAAGGTTTTAATTTTGAAAGACTAAAACTTCATTTATATGTTACACATGGGATGTAAATAAAATTATGCAGATTAGTTATGAAATTGCACCTTTTAAAATATTAATTCAACATATTTTTCATAAATTATAGACTTTACATTTGGGACCTATTATTGTGACTTACTGTAGTTCCAACACATCGATTCCTTTGGACGTTTCAGTAAAGTGGCTCTTAAAGATTATAGTTATGAAAAGGAATTCACGTAAGCAGCCCACATTTGGTAGATATATTACTTAGCTTATGCTACTTGTTGAAGATAATGACCACAATATTATAAGGATAGATATTACAATATGATCCATATGTGCTACATCTCATCTCATGTGCGTACTTAAATAACAAGTACCCAAACATAGTAAACATTTTTATAGATTATGCATCTCTCTCCAAACACATAATCATCAAACACAACTTTAGATTGTTGGGAAAAATGAGTTATTTGTATTTAGATAAATTATTAATTAAAAAATATGAATAACAATAATTTTATAACTGTATAAACATAACAATATGATATTAATATAAATATTATAATTCAATAATAAGAAGAGGTTTAGAATGCAAGCTTTAAGAACTAATACGTATAAATATGATACAAATGCAATAGGTTCCTCTAGTAGTAGTATGTCTACCGCATGTAATCAAACATTGAACGCAAGTCCACATTCATTGCCTGCTAAATTAATTGATTACTTTAATCATAATATGACTAATAACAAAATAAATAAATAAAAAAGTTCAGAAAAAGTAATTCAATTCTGGCGAAAATACAAACGACGATGGCTAATGATTTCTACGATTGCAAAGACCTACCAACACCTCTGGATAGCATTATTACTTCAGAATATGTTTTTAATGCAGGTAAGAGGGTACTATCCGAGGTCAGGAGCTGGCTGAAAGAAGATATTTTGGAAACATTAACGTACGTGAAGGACTGGCAAGACGTTCATTTTGGATTGCAAAATAAATATGTCGAAATTGCATGTCGTTAGATAAATGATATTTAATCTAACCATATTAATTAAAATTTGTTATTTTATAATATTGTTTTTAATATTTTTAAAAAATTATATATGTAACAAGTTGTTCGTGTACAATTTTTATCTCTATCCACTCGAAATTTAAGTAGTCGGTTTCAAATCCAAATAAGGGAGGAGGGATGCTTGAGGATCGAGCCGAGCATGGCACCCAAGCAACGAGCCGATCATAAGCTCGTCGGTAAAAGGGCCGAGCTGATCATTGCCATCACTATGTGCATGTGTTAGTGACAAGATTAATTTGATGATGAGCAATAGAGTGTATAGGTATAAATTTTAGAGAGTGATGGGGTCAAAGATGAAGTTCAATGAGTAAAACGTGATGCTATCCAAAGTTTAGTGTGCATTGTAATAATTAACTCGGTATTTTAAAAAATGTATGGTTAAAATTAAGAATTTTTTTTTTGCTCAACGTATTATGAGTACCTTCAAAAGTGAATATAGGATAGATATTTGAATATTCACTTTGGAACCAAATTTGATCAATCCTCTGCTCTTCGAAAAGGGGGGACAAAATAAAGATATTGTTGTTTTCTCTAAAAAAATTATTTTTTATCTCTTAAACAAACACTTAAAACTTATTTGTTTGAAATGGATAATTAGCACAAAACATTCATACATTTCATTATTATTGTGCAAAACGTCCATACCTTTCATTTTTTAATATTTTCATCCTCATTTTATATTTCATTGCGAAAATCGTTATTTTCATCCATTTTCTCAATTTAAAATTTTAAAACTGTAAAGTGACAAATATATACCACTCTTTAAATAAACAAAAATATAGAAAAAGAACAAATTGCAACTTTATTTCAAAATTTTCAAAAATGTACAAATAAATAATTAAAAAACGTGGTTTTTTAATTATTTATTTAAAATTTATTTGTACTTTTTTTTTGAAAAATTTGGGAGTATAGTTGCAATTTGTTCTTTATTTTTCTTTTCTTTGTTTTTGTTTATTTAAAGAGGATGATATATTTGTCATTTTACAGCTTTTAATTGAGAACGTGGATAAAAATAATGATTTTTGCAACGAAATAAAAAATAAGAGTGAAAATGTCAAAAGTGAAAGGTATGTACGTTTTGTGCTTACCCTTTTAATAATTTATTTGGACTTATTTGTATTTTTTAAAAAGTTTGAGAGTATGATTATAATTTATTCTTTAACTTTTCTTTTCTTTTTTATTGTTTTATTTAAATAGATGGTATATTTATCATTTTACATGAGAAATTTGATGAAAATTGTGATTTTTGCAATAAAATGTGAAGGCAAGGGGTAAAAATGCAAAAAAATGAAAAGTAAAGACGTTTTGCACAATAATATTGAAAGGTAAAGACATTTTGTGCTAATTTCCCGTTTGAAATTATACATGTAAAATAACTTTACTCTCATAAACTAATTCAAAATAAATATATTCTTATAGAGCAACTAGCGGATTAATTTCACAAACGATCACTGAATTTACGCGAAAATTACAAAACGATCACTGAAATTTAAAACTTTCAGAAACTGTCACTTAAGTTTCGAAAGGTTTTACTAATGGTCACTAAAGTTTTTAAAACTTGCACAAATGGTCACTGAAGGTACCAAAATGATTCTAATTCAAACTTTAGGACCAAAACACTTGACCATACAAATTTTTGACGACCTCAGGTGCAACCTTTCGACTAGTGGAGCAAAGATGGTGCATTTTGAGGATTTTGCGTCACCACCTATGGACCACCACAACTCCAACCTCTGACCACCTTGTCGCTGGACCAACATACCACCTTGAAGCCCCCACCTCACTCTTTCCAACTCACCCAACCAATGGCTGAAACTCCATCGGATCTGCCAGAAATTTCTGGTCAAAGAAGGCTGCCCATGCAACCAAAAAGGGCCAAAAATTGCAACAACGAACTCAGACCATTCAGCCCCAATTTTCAGTGTCGACGACGCTATCCACGGTCGCGAACCACCACCCTTATTTTCGCCTCTTCGTGGCGCATCCAATGAACATATGAGTTACTGCCAATTTCAAACCAAACAAATAAAAAAATAAAGGTCTCCAGTTGTTTTTATTCACAGCGAACTCGAACCATTTAGCCCCAATTTTCGGAGCCGATGGCGCTACCCACGGTCGCGGACCACCACCCCTAGGACCACCTCTTTATGGTGCATCCAATGAACCTATGGATCACCGCCAATTTCAAACCAACAAGGTTGAATCGAACTAGGCAGTCCTGCGCATTTAACAGAATGAGAAATCAGATCTGCTTCCTTCTATTCCTCCTCCTCACATCATTGAATCACAACATTGGTCACAATCGAGTCTCCAGCAGCATCATACGAACTTAGGTAACAATTCAATTGCACCAATTAATCCAGAAACGACCCCAACCATCAAATTAAGCCAATTTTTTTGCCGGGGGGGGGGTTTAAGGTGGCCGGAAGTTTGCTCCTGAGGTCCTCAAAAATTTGTATGGTGACGTATTTCGGTTCTTAAGTTTGAATTAGAATCATTTTGGTACCTTCAGTGACCATTTATGCAAGTTTTAAAAACTTCAGTGACCATTAGTGAAATCGCTCGAAACTGAAGGGATCATTTCTAAAAATTTTAAACTTCAGTGACCATTTTTTCATTTTTGCGTAAGTTCAGTGACCGTTTGTGAAATTAACCCGCTACTAGCAAATTGTTCCTTCCATACACCGTATTCTACAAATTTCCCAGCATAATATATTGCAAACTGGTAATGATTTTACCATAATTTTTGGGGGAAAAAAGTGAATTTATTCGACATAATTTATTTCTTGCCTCGAGTTTCCAACTGGAAAAGAAAACTCCCAAATGCCTCTGTTTAGTTATCTTTCACAGAAAATCTCTACTCAACTTTACCAAAATTCAACGTATATAGTTCTGCAAAAACTGTTATTTTCTTATTTGCATTTTGCATATTTGAATTTGATTTAATTAATCTATCAGTCTACTTTCCGATGAATTACTGCTTTGTCTCCTCATTTCTATTTTTATTTGCAGCCGTTGGCGTTATTCTAAGCTGAAATTTTTCTTCAAATAAAAAAGAATTCTTTGTAGCAGTTGAGCTACTGCCCAGTTATACTTTCGTCAGTAGTTCAACTTTGGAGCAACTTTTGGAATTAGATTTTTGGGAAACGTAAATAGATTGAATGAGGTCAAAGATGATGCAGTGGGAGTCAGACCCTTTGTTCTCCGCTGCCGAAATTGTTCAAGAGTCAGCGGACAGGTATCTCTTTTTTTAACATGTTCGTCTATCTTTATGCGTGTGTGGACTTATTATTTGTTTGTTTGTTTGTTGATTGACTAAATTATGTGGGGAGCTCATGTTTGATTATTGTGTTCCATGCTTCACATCAAAATAATCTTGGGTTGGTTTCAGTTTGATTCTTTCCTGGGCTATTGACTTTGAATAAATTGGAAGGGTATAAAACACTTGAAACTGCAAGAAATGTTGGAAGAAGTAAATCTGTGAGGATATTTGTGATCTGGGTTTTTTCTCCAAACGGTCTGTAGAATTAATGAATTCTGCGAAAAAAAATCATTCTTGTCAAGATATGTGGTGTGCGGTATCCTTGCCTTGCCAGGTTCAAGAATGCTGACCACGGGTCAGATATTTACATGTATAGATTCTTGTGCATCCTCTGATGAGGTCCAGAATATATGGAAAGAGCATAATTTAAACTTATTAGGTGCCATCAAGGTTGAATTTGAAAATTACTATTGAAATCAAAGGCAGGGAAAACAAAACTTTATTTTTCTTTGGCGCATGTGTGTGTCAGGTTGGGGGATCGGGGATGGGGGAATGGCTTCCCTTCCTTGCTTCCTGCTGCCTCTGCCATTGTATGAGTACGTGTTAGGTATATAAATGCTCTTGTAGGGTATTTCGTTTAACCCTTCAATGATTCTTATTATGCTTATGAGTTAAACTTCTTTAAGATTGCATATTCATGGTGAAAGTGTCATGAATTGATTTTCATGCGTTCATGTAATTGTATAGTGCTTGCTAAAATAATGGTTTCTAATTCAGTAATCTATAGGTTTGATTTGATGCATTGGTTGTTGACGGAATGGGTTGGAAGTAAGTTAAATTTGGCATATTTGCCTAGCTCTTAGTTGGATTCATATTACACTGCAAGTCAAGTTTCACCGCTATAGTGATCTGTGATTGGGTTGAATCATAAAATTCTTATTCTGTTGTGTTGTCAATGTTAATGGAGCATGTTTGGTCTTACTTATTTACTTATAAGCGAGGAGAAAGAATTAGGGAGCTTCCTGTACACGTACTTGAAACTATGGTTTTATCTTATTTGCATTTCTTTTCCCAGATATTTATGAAAAAGCATGTGGATTGCAGCATCTTTATTCCTTAAAACTTCCTGATTTCCTATCTAGGATGGAGTCGACTTTTCGCCTTCTATTGCATGAACGAAGTCTTGTTCAAAGAGATCATACAGACACAAGAGTGCTTAGTTCTATAGAACATAACCAGCGTGATCTCACCACTGCTCTGGAGACAGCAAAATGGCAGGTATTATTAGTGATTACCAGTTCTCTCTCTCTCTCTTTTTTTTTGCTAAACTCTTAGCATCGTCACTTTTGCTGCCAGCTTGAAGACTTCGAGAGAGAGGTAAATTTGTCGGCCTTGAGAGACGATTCTCAGAGGAGGCAAAATGCAATCACAAGACATAAACAATTCATTGAGGCTATTAGAGAACAAATAATTTATGTGGAACAAAGCCTGGAGAACACATCAGTAAGAAAATCATTGACAAATATGAACTTGAATGAACAAGACAGAAATGGATTGGCATTGTTTCTTTCAGGGGGAAAACCTGTTGAACACATTTCAACTCATGACTCCAAAGATAATACTAGCAGGTTTTTTGATCCTGCTGCCTCATCTAGTTCGAATGACAATATTTCTGAAAGAAAAGCTGGTGAAACTGCAAATCTTAACATGAACATGTTTGCACATTTAAATCGTGATTTGAATTTGAAGGGGGATAAGTTAAGGAAAGTGGGTTTACTGCATTCAACAGAAATGGGATTTGAACCATCATCTTCCATTCAGAATGCTGCCAATGGCAGTTATAATGAGAATGGGAGTTGGGATTCGGAAGCTAATGAGGCCAAAGATAAGAACCACTTTCCAAGAAGTAAGCTGAGAGGCTGTTGTTGGATCATGAGTATATTAGGGTCCTTGGGAAATTTATTCTCCATTTATGGGAGTAGGGCTAGCAGAAGCTTTGCAAAGAGATTGAAAGATGGCGAGGAACAAATACATTCTCCACGTTCCCCTGAAACGCAGGTATTTTGCAACAAGTCACTTCTGAATCAAAGATTATATTATGGTTGCCATTTATGGTATAATGGACCTTTTGACCTTTTGATGGATTTCAAAGCTAAATGACTAAGTGCTGAAACTTTCAGTTCTAAATTATAGCAGTACCTGATTTACCATTTGATTTGCAGATGGTATTGTATTCTTCTCAACCTAGTTAAAATTATCAGTCTAATTGACAATGGGATAACTTCTTTTCATTGTTATTTTAGTACATACATCATTGAAGCAACTAACACTATTACAAATTGAGTGCGAATTTTTACCTTCATTGGAAAAGAATTTGATCAACTTCTCAAGCAATAATTAGACCTTGAAGATGGAAAATGGCCAGTAGAAGCATATGTAATTTCATTGTCATTTCAATTTGTGGGAATAGAACATGTCATCAGTAAAGAAATTCAAATCTGGTTGAATTATAATATGTTTGCTAAAACGTTATTAATAGAACTGACATATATCTTATCAGAGTAGAGAGCTTAGATTTTGAGGCATCCTTTAATTGAGATCATTAGAAATGACTTCAATTTACCAATGAACCAAGCTTTATTCAGTTCATTCATAGTTTTCTTGAGAAATCTTGAGTTCTATTTGTTGACTTTTGATATGTTTGTGCATAGTGAATTCTTTGAAGGGCTTTAATATTTTGTAATTTCTATAATTGACCCTACCTATAGCATTGCTAGTGCTACGTATTGAAAATATGCAGAGACTCTAATTCTTGATTCTTGGGTAAAATTACCTGTCTAGTATTAGGCTTAGACTATTCTAGGAAGTGTTGATTTAGTCAAATTTCAAAATGGTTTGTCAAATATTCTTAACCTTGTTTTAGGGATCTTATGTTGGATTCCTTAGATTATTCATTCTATATAAATCTGTGAATTCTAATGTAAATAATAGCATACAATTGTATTCTAAATGGATAAGTCAGTCTAATCCTATTACTGAGAAGATGAGGTTTTTTACACCATCAATTAGTAAACTAATTTTGCCTTAATGTGTGCTCTGAAAGAGTGTTATATTTTAATTGGAAAATGGAAGCTGTTGCATACTTCTTGTTGATGTATATTAAGGAATCAGACCCTTGTCTAACTGCACTGATATTTGCGAACTAAAATTTGTGAATACGATGTGCGTCTAAAAGATGATTCACTCCAATAAATTAAATATCTTGTGTCTGTAACCATCTATTATTCTCATTTCTTTGTTTCTTATTGACAGAGACATCTTAGACGACTGTTGTCAACTTGTGGATGTAGTGGTTTTCATTTACCATGTCCAGAGTTGTCGGCACGAGTCATGCACTTCTGTAGCAGGATTAGGACATATATAGAAAGATGCCAGATACCTCTACGTCGTATTCAAATCAGTCGACATTCAATACTGTTTATATCAGCCATGTTATTGATAATAATTGTTTTAGGTGAGCGCATGGTTAGAAATTTCTATATTTCTTATTTATATATATTGATATTCTGTTTAGATGGTTAATATATGAGCATATGATCATAATCATTGTAGAATCATTGACCTACTTCCCCGTAGATGTCAGTCCTCCGGCGTTCCTTTCTCTTCTGTTGTCATAATGAAATTTCTAGAGTGGTCATTGTTCATTAGGCAAAGAAGCTTTAAGAAAAACATGGTTTCTATCCTGTCCTCCTTCCTCCCATCCCTACTCACCGTAACAAATGAATTAAAAAAGGGTTTAAATATGTCACTCCTATGCCTTTTACTATTCTTGATCCGACGATGATTATTCAGAAGTCTGTTGGAAGCACTAGACAAATATTATATGTGGAATGCGTGATCATTTCATCTCAAGTAATTGCTAATTCCTAGGTCTTTCTTTATATAAGTTGATTGCTGCTACTCATAATTGATTTATGCTCTTTTGCTTTACTTCCCTTTTATTAAGGAAAAAGGATCTAGTGAACCAAATGAATGGTTTTGCTTCTGCCATCTTTTTACAATTTCCACTCTTATTTTTTTTCACTAGAAATCTCGGATGCGCTTGTCATTAATGGATGGCCTTTTAGATGTCCTTAGTTAAAACATGACAATATTTTACTTTTTGAAGTCTTTCTGTGAAAGCCTCAAACTGCTGTCTTGCTCCAACATTTACCTTGCTGTCACTGAAACATGCTTGTGAGATGGAAAATACCAAATCAAAAGTAGCCATTTTGTAAGATAATGCATACGTCTGTCATCCTGAAATTTAGGCTGTGCCCACTTCTTCTTCTTCTTCTTCTTCATTTTTTTGTTGAAAATCTGTAGTTAGATCGGTAAACTATTTTGGGGAATGGAGACTAGTGTGTTATCTCTTGAAAGAGAAAATTTCCTACATATATCGAGACATTGAGCAGTTTATAGTATTTATATTTTCTTTTTCACCATGACCTCCTACAAGGCTAGAAGCTAAGCTCTGTATTTGGAATGGACATCAAATGTTCCTTAATTCACTTGAAAGATAGGAAAACTTTAGTTTCATGAATGATATCATTTTAGTTCATCATCTTGCCTTAATTGAATTTTAGGACTGAGTTCTGCCGCAATATGACAGGCTTAATCCTTTTTTGAATCGAGTACATGCCATTGAAGGGGAAAATTTGTAGAAATTTCCTCTTATCCCAATTTTTATTCATAGGGCAAGAAGATGGTTTGCCAGTGCAGTGTTTACTGCAGGTCCAAAATGATATCATCACTGATAAAGTGGATGGATGTGCTATAATTAGTATTGAAAACGAAGTCAGGGGAGTTCATTCTTCTCCATTTTATTTTTCCTCTTGTTCCCTTCAAATTATCTTTCCTTCTTTCTTCTTTTCAATTCATCAGGGAAGAAAAAACTCTTATTAGTCATCTGTCCTGGATATACCGTCCTTTCAAATGTAATGGGTTTGAGCAAGAACTAATTTTTACATGAAGTAGACACTAGGTGTTTTAGATTCAAGGTTGCAATTCTTAGTTTTTAACGGATATTATTCCCTCATTTGATGAAATTGTCAACATATTCAGTGCATGTTTGGTAAGTGATTAAATTAAAATATAAGTGCTTATAAGTTGTGGGTCCTAGAGAATCAGAATGTCTTGATATTAATTTGAACTATAAAATGTGTGGATAAAAGGTATATTTGACCAATCACTTCCAATACATGCTCTAAGTCTTTTGTTTTCTATGCCGAAGTTGTCATCAAAATAATATAATAATCATTTTTTCCTTTTGTAGGTCTCTTGTTATCTCAAGTTGCTTGAGCAGCAGCATAGAGAAATGGAGAAATACCTTTTCTTGATTTCATATGCTGCCCTGTTGTATAGGGTACTGCATCATATCTATTATACACTACATAAGCTTGTTTGGTAAGTTGGTCCGTGACGTATTGGACAATGCTAAGAAAGAAAACGACTATCTAGTGTCGTGTATAACAAATACATGGCTTCAAATAAGTTATTCAATTGTCTTGCAATTGGGTGATGAGATTCTGTAAGTTGAGTTCTATTGATTTGTACAAAACCATTCATTGCTTGTCGCGTGGATTGTAAAATAACGGCTTGTTCTCTCTTTTATGATGCTTATTATAAACCTAATGAGTGTTTTTTAATTATAAGATAAATTAAAGCAAAATTGAAATTTACAAGTACTCAAATTCTTTTGATGAAATTTACAAGAACGCAAATTTTAAGCTGATCTTAATAAAATTTTGATCTAGGGGAATTGCCTTCGCATTCCCAGAGAGGGGAGCTTCTTTCCCTCTCCAACCCCAAGGCGACTTCACTGCAAAAATCGATTTGCATCTTGATTTCACAGAGCGATGATAATTAAGTTTCACAACTTAATATTTCATTAGTTGAAAATGTTATTTGGTTCCTTCTTGGCAAGGTAACAATATTAGTAACATTTTTCTTAAACTATCGGAAAAATAACATTTGACTTTTATTTAAGAAAAATTCAACTTATTTAAAACAATATATTTGGAAACAAAATTGTAACAGAGTTACTTTTTTAAATTGGAATAATTAAACATGCAATGGACATTCACACACAACTTATATGAGATAGCTTTCAGTCTTTCACAAGGATTCTTGCTAAAAATAAAGTAACATAGAGAGCAGTTCGCTTGAGGAATAGGGGTTGATAGAAGGAAACTCCTATGCAACAGTTTATGATTTCCAAACTAATAGGGACAAAGAGAGACATTGACATATCAAATTTGTTTCATTTCCCTTTGACCATATTAGAACTGACACCAAAAGAGAGACCAGTTAACTAGGGGTGCCAGGGGAATGTGTTCTAACTTGGATAGTTGCACGAAAATGGGAAACGCTCGACTCAACTTAACGCAAGGGCTCATTGCAGATCTGGCATAAAGCAATACATATATATTATCATGTACAATTTTGTATTAATTTGGGTAGGCAGGTGCAGGTGAGACATATATCGAGAGAACAAGTAAAGGCTCTAAAAGCTCGATTTAGAGTAACATTATTTAACACTATTGATATTAAAACATCAGTATAGATGGCATTAATGTGATATTAAATAAGAAGTATAATTAAATGAGTAACTTAAATTCAGCTTTAATTGAACTTATCATATAGTACCACCTACATGTCCTAAATTGGTGTTAAAGCACCAATGAGGTTAGATAATATTATTCCTCGACTCGAAATGAGAGGCAAAAAAAATTTAAATCCCATATAGACGCTGCATGGGTGATAGATATAGTACCCCCAACATGTCCTAGACTAGTGTTATAACACTAATGAGGTTAGATAGTATTATTCCTCGACTCGAAATGAAATGCAAAAAAAATTTAAATCCCAAATAGACGATGAATGGGTGAGAGTGTGAGACAAAGTTATACAACGTTGTACTGAACAAAGTTTGTAGGTAGAGCTAGACTTCGTATAAGGCCTACCAGGCAAAGGCCTTGGGCCTCAACATTTTAGGGGGCTTACAAAAAAATTTCATCCTAGCATTTCTCTTTTTGAATGACAGATTTTAATTTAATTACCATTGTTGATTAAACCAATGTATTTTGTAGGGAACTCAAAGCTTAAAGGATTTAGACTTAGATATCTCATTTATGCATAGGTGTAAAGAAAGGACATAGTAGTGTTGTTTTTTATTAACTTATTGTTCTAAATTCATTAAGTAGTTAGAATTGTTTGTTCTCTTTCTCTATAATGACAAGATAATAAATTCGGTGTCCTTTTGCTGGCATTACTATTATTTATTTATGTTTCTTCTAGTTTTTCAATTAAACTTGAAGAAGTATACAAATTGAAAATTTTTTCACAAGCTGTAAATTAACTTCCTTATTCAATTCTTAGTACCCCGTTAACGGAATTTCCAAAGGAAAATAAATAAAAACAGGAAAAGTTATTTTGTTCAAGTATCGTCAAGAGTAAAAAATATCTTTGAAAGGCCTTATAATAATTAGTCATTTAGGACCTCAAAATTCTTATAACGGGGCCCTGTTTGTAGGGATATATACACAACGTGAGACCTATGTTGTCGATGTAGGAAAAAAATTGTTATGGGGGCATGCAGCTGGTATGGGAAGTTGTCACCAGATCTATTTCATATATACTACAATGCATGTGTTTTTTTGTAGGTGGTGTCTCTTCACGGGGCTTGAATTTTCAAATACACATGATTTAATTAAATTCCCAAACATACATTTTAATATTGACCAATCTAATAATTTCTTCCCTTAGGAGTTAATAGATGAAGCATTATTATAAGGATAGAATTTCACATTGAATTAAGATAAAAATATTAAGGGTGCGTTCCCTTTTGCGTTTTGGGCCATTTCCGTTTTCCATTTTCTAAAAAATCGAAAACGCGTTTGGTCGATTATTTTCGAAAACGCATTTCTGAAAACAATGGAAAATTAAACAAAAAAAAAACCCAAAACGACTTTTTGGCATTTTGAGTGTTTTCAGTTGAAAATAATCAGAACATGGAAAACACTCAAAACACGGCATTTCCTCTTCACAGTTCATCTCCACTGTTCCTCTCTCAGCTCTCTCCTTCTACTCACTTTTCCGACGGCCAAACCACCACCTTTCGGCTGCCAAACCACCGGATGCAATCACCATCAGCCTCGCCTCCTACCCCTCTACAATCTCCAACCAACCACGAGCCACAAATCAACACGAAGCAACAGAAAATCCAGCCCAAAAAACGAATGTCGCAACCCCTTTTCTGTCGGAATATCCACCTCCGGCGACGCCCACGATCGTGCACGACCAACACTCGATAGCCCTCATCCTAGCAATCAATATCATGTCCTAACATCAACCAATAATGCACCAATTCGTTCTAATGTGAATCAATCAAACATGGCAGTCGCAAACCAAACCTGCCTACTTCGATTCGTGTTTCTGGCGATTGGCTCAAATATGTATGTATGTATATATATATACACACACACATACTTCTTTTTTTTTTTTTAACTCAAAAATGTATAGATCCAATGGAGCATTAATAAATATCATTTGTAAGATGACTCAATGCGTCCAAGCACGTTCCATTGATGTATTAGAAATGATACCTTTGTTTAGATGTAAAATTAATGAAATTGCTTATGACCCAAGGATTGAGTTGAGTATATTTGTTGTAAAAGAAATGAATCCGCATGTCCGATGGATTTCATTTAGTGTTCGAATTTATTTATGATATGAAACAACTCCTGATATGAAATGTATAAAGGAATACAAATCATTTCAAACACCCAAAATTATAACTAAAGAACACAAAAAGAAAGTACGAGAGTTAATTTACTCTCCTTTCTATCGATCAGTTGACAGGAGTTATAATTATAATTTACAACATTAAGAAGAGCGACAAAAATTCGCAAACTTTATGAAGTGAATATGAATGTATGCAATCATATTCAACCAATTTTTGGGTCCAAGGAATATTGACAACTAGATAATTTACAGTTTTCACTCCAAAAACAAAATCTGTTCACAATACTGAATTCATTAAACAAAAATATGTAGCACGAAAATAAAGAGTAATTCTATTCAACCTCATTGATACTTAGCATCGATCTATATGATGTGCTCTGCTGTACTAGTGAGGTTGAATAACATTTTCCAAACTAAAATGATAAAAAGATTTAAAAGAAAAAAAGGGTTTTCACTTTTTACCTCAGAATCTACAAGGAAATTTTTTATCGAAAATGCCATGTCATCAGATAATCTCAATGTCAACAATCTAAGTATGACTTTCAAGCAACCCATAATTAACTGCTCTGATTAATGTCCTCTGCGGACAAAGACTGGGACCTCCGACCGGATGCAAACCGCATCATCTCTCCCAAACCGGGCGGCTCAGCTACTGGTTCAACCGAAAACGGAATATCACGCACTCTAATACTTGCACACTTCCTCATCGGCTCGACCACCGTTGGCTCCTCCTCTTCTCTTCCACTTCTGCATCTAACCGGTTTTTTATGACCCTTCTTGGGCCGGAACATACTAATTACCTTTGAATAAAACCCGGTTTTTAACTTTTCACCATCGATTCTTGGTTTGTCATCCGGTTTCTCATTCTTTTTCAAGGAATTTGATCTACGCCGGCAACGCTTTGATCTAACTCTCCCCATGCAAGAAACCTTCGGCGAAGATGGTTCAGCCACGGAAACTGTCGTCCTTCCAACTGACTCGGGCCGTTTTGGAAACAGCCTTATATTGGCCGGTTTGCAGTTCTTTCTTCTGGAGTCAACATGGGTGGTTTTCTGGGTTTTTGGCAGTCCAATCATTGAGACCTTGGACTTCAAGTTAGCGGAAAACCGCTGAGAGTTGGAGTTTGAACCGGGGTTTATGTTCGAATTCAGGTTGGTGGCTGAGTTTGAATTGCCTTTGGTGGATTCTTTGCGGTCATAAAAGGCGTGTCGATCAAACCAGTCATATTCTGCGTCCTTTGATACGCGAAAAGATTCCGGCGGGAAATCCGGCGGCATGTTAATAGGGTTCTCGTCATTTTCTGGTGGATAGCTGTTTGCGCCGCCGTCTACCAGAGTTTCACAGACGATTTTTCGGTCATTGCCTCCAACAGTGCAGGCTGTAACTTGGACTTCAACATCAACTCGAGGCATTGGACTTGTAAGAGAGAACTGCAAGGACTTTTAGTGAGAGAAACTTAAGAGTTTTAAAGAGAGATAACTGCAAGGTGATGGTGGGAATGGAGGACTTTTAAAGGTTACAAGTCTGAAGTTAAATAAAGTCGAAATTGACTTTGTTTTGTATATTTAATTAATTGTTATTCTTAATTGTATCAAATTAATGTCACAAATGATTATCGTTTAAGTAAAATTTTAAATTAATCATTAAAGTATTTTTTCAATCCATTTAGTCACTAAAATTAATAATGTCACATATTGGTCAATCCTTTAGGGGTATCCACTCTAGATCCTACATCAATCAATTAAACCTTCACCTCCGTTGATAATCGATGTATCCATGCTATGAAATTGTAAAATCTTCAAAATGAATGCGACTCATTAGAAAAAAAATAATAATAATAACTTTAGTCCAAAAATTCAAAATTGTCGTTTTAACTCTAGACCTATTTTTCATTTATTAACAACAGTAAAAAAAATCTCGATGGAGCAAAAACAAGAGGACGGTTAGGAGGAATCGATAGTTCTAACTATCATTAGTCCACATAAAATTTTAATAGCTACTATATTGGATATGATGTTAATAAGATTAGGGAAATTCCGTATGCACATAATTTAATCTCATAGAAGTCTGCCAGAATAAAGACAATATGTGGGCCTCATTTGTAACAAAAAAATGTCAAAAAAATCACTCACTCACCCTACTTGTGAGTTGCCAGTAAAGGTTCTGTAAAAAAATTTTTTTGCTGTCAGTGCAACATGATCCATAAGATTAATAGAGTGATCAATTATGTACTTAATTTTAGTGACTAAAATTACTTCAATGTAAAATTTGAAATTTTCCTTCAACTTCAACAATATTTTGTGAAATAACTATATTTGTATCTTTTGGAGGGAGATTCATCGGTTTGCTCGTGGCCCTGTTCTAGTAGCGGGGTCCTTTTGGCATTTGCACACACCTTTCTCTGTTGAATAAATAAAACAGCTAACGTATTTTCGTCAAAAATATGCAAAAGCAACTTTTAGGAAAAGAAAAATTAAAAATATTATTCACCTCTATAAAAATGTTTTTAGAATAATTTGATTGCCAGAATAAAATTTGGGTGGAAAGAAAACGAATTTCAGGGAATTGAATTGCCTAGAACTTGTTTCCCTGGGAATTATCTGTTAATCTTTAGTTTTAATCATGTTAAGAATCGATAATCACAATCCAATAAATTAATAGAAACGAATTCATACCTGCGGAAGCCATTGTTGATATGAATTATAGTTGTAATAACAGCCAATATCTTCCCCTCCTTACTCCTCACAAAAGTATTAGCTATCAATGGGGCAAGTCAATAAAAACATATGGAGAGGAGAGGGGACCTAGCCTTTAAATATAGGAAATAATTTGAGCCGTCCCATTACGACTAGAATTCTAATTAGGGTTTATTTTCGACCCACATATTTTAAATTACCACATCAAATTAATTACAACCCGTAAGGTGTAAAAGGCACAATTGATCACTTAATAAATTTGGCCCAAACCCAAATATCATTATGAGCCATACATCTAACCCGTAAAATCTGCAATAGAATGTGAAGCCCACATATGGAATTATTAATTATTCCAACATTTTCCCACTTGGGCAAACATTTGATTGTCATAACGAAGTTTTAACACCTGGGTTAGACTACATAGGTGGCCACAAAAGTATAGCTCCAATGATGACACCTTACGTAACATGATCCGGTCTAACAAGAATATTAACACCGAACATGGAAGTTATTACACCAATTAAGCAATGTAAGACCATTCCACAGCTACAAATGTCAACATCCTCATCGACATGGATCCCCATCCTCCAACCAATGTAATAGTATGTGGTATGAACTTAGCACCAAATGTGATAAAAAATTGTGCTAACTCATATCGGTCCTCATAATACTTCGAATCAAAATGAAGCCACATGTCTTTAAAAGAAACTCATCTTATGTCTTTATACGTCATATTTCAAGATATCAATAATATAAAAAGACATAAGTCAAATGCATGCTTAAAATAGTTTATGGATAGGAGAAAAATTATTTTATTATCAGAAGAGGCTGTACCCAAAAACATATGGGTTGCCTACGTACCCCGCAAGGGATCAAGCTCAAAACGTAGTTTTTTACATAAATAATTCCCACTAACCAAAAATATCAAATATTTCCACAATATCCATGTTAGTAACATGTCTTAAAGACTTTTGGAGCGAGTCCCTTAGTCAAGAGATCTGCAACCATCGCCTTTTTATTGATATGCTCTGTTTTCATCTGCCCTTCTTTGACTTTGTCTCTAACAACCAAATATTTGATGTCAATATATTTTGATCCACCAGAACTTTTATTATTTTTTGAAAAGAATACTGCTGCACTGTTATCACAGTAGATGGTGATCGGTCTTGAGATGGGATCAACAACTTTCAAGTCAGAGATGAAATTTCTTAACCAAACAACTTGGACTGTAGCCCCATAACACGCCATAAATTTAGCTTGCATAGTAGAAGATGTCACTAGAGTCTGTTTAGCACTTTTCCAAGAAATGACACCACCAACTAATGTAAAAATATAACCTGAGGTTGATTTCAAATCATCTTGACAACCAGCAAAACCATAATCCAAATATCTTACCACCTCAAGATAATCTGTATGCTGGAATGTAAGCATATAACTTTTAGTTTTCTTCAAATATCTCATAACTTTCTTAGCTACTTTCCAATGCTCTTGTCCTGGATTAGAATGAAATCTGCTAAGGACACTTACTGTGTATGCTATATCCGATCTAGTACAAACTTGAGCATGCATCAAACTCCCCACAGCACTAGCATATGGAATCATCTTCATAGATTCCCTTTCTAGCTCATTCCTTGGCCATTGAGTTTTGTTAAATTTATCTCCTTTTATGATATGTATATCACCAGGTACACAATTTTGCATATTAAACCTTTCTAGAACACGTCGTATATAAGCTTTCTGAGAAAGTCCCAATAAGCCACGATTTTCATCACGATGTATTTCAATGCCAAGTACATAGGAAGCTTTTCCAAGATCTTTTATCTCAAAATTAGCAGACAACATTTTCTTTGTCTTATGAAGCAACCCTAAGTTACTGCTAGCAAGTAGAATGTCATCAACATACAGTCCAAGGAAAATAAAATTTCTTCTACTGGTTTTAAGATAAATGCATTGATCAATAGTATTTTCAACAAAACCAAGAGAGGTCACAACCTCATCAAATTTCAAATATCACCGTCGAGATACTTGCTTAAGTCGATACAATGATTTGTTTAACTTACACACCAAGTTTTCTTTTCCTTTCACAACAAAACCTTCAGGCTGTTTCATATAAACCATTTCAGAAAGATCTCCATTCAAAAATGTTGTCTTAACATCCATTTGATGAAGCTCCAAATTGTAGTGTGCCATAAGAGCAATGATAATTTGAAAAGAATCTTTCGACGAAACAGGGTAGAAGGTTTCAACATAATCAATGCCCTCTCGCTGAGTGGAACCTTTTGCAACCAATCTTGCTTTCTTTCGTTCAACATTTCCTTTTGAATCTAATTTATTTTTGAAAATCCACTTGTTATTTACAGCCTTAGCATCTGGAGGAAGTTCAACAAGATCCCAAATTTTATTCCTTTCCATGAAATTCATTTCATCTTCCATGGCAGCTATCCAATTATCTGCATCAGGACTTGTCAATGCTTGGTTATAAGTCATAGGATCAATAATATGCCCAATATTAAAATCGCTCTCCAATAAATATGCAATATAATCATTGGGCAATGCAGATCTTCTTTCCTTTTGTGATCTCCTAGCTTGTGGCTCAGGAACCGATTCAATCGTTGTTTGAGAAATTAGAGATTCCTCCTAGTTCATCGGTTCTTCATTAACAACTTCACTTGCTTGAAAACCAACTCTTTCCTGTATGACAGGAACTGGAACAATAACTTGATTAGGTTCAACAAGTATTTCTCTCAACGTGGAACTCCCACTATCTCCAAAATCGTTCTCCAGAAACTTAGCAGTAATGGACTCCACAATTCTAGTGCTGCGATTTGGACAGTAAAATTTATATCCCTTTGATCTATCCGGATACCCAATATAGTAGTCAAGAGTTGATTGAGGGTCTAATTTCTTTTCAAATGGATTATAAATTCTAACCTCAGCTGGACATCCCCAAACTTTAAAGTGAGTCATACTTGACTTACGTCCTGTCCATAATTCAAAAGGTGTCTTTATAACAGCTTTACTTGGAACTTTGTTCAAAATATACATAGCTGTTTTCAAGGCTTCACCCCACAAATATTTAGGCAAATTTGTTCTACTCATCATACTTTTAACCATATCTTTTAGAGTTCGATTACGTCTTTCAGAAACACCATTCTACTCAGGTGTCCTTAGCATGGTGTATTGGGGTACTATTCCACACTCTTGTAAAAATTTTGTAAAATCACCCATATTTTGACCAGACTCGTCATATTTCCCATAGTACTCACCACCTCGGTAAGATCTTACAACTTTGATACTTTTCCCACATTATTTCTCTACTTCCAGTTTGAAAATTTTGAATTTCTTAAGTGCATGTGACTTGTCGTTAATCAAGTAAATATATCCATATCGTGAGAAATCATCAATGAAAGTTATGAAATATTTATTCCCACATTTAGTGGAAAGAAAAGGTCCACTGATATCAGTGTGAATTAAGTCCAAAATTTCATTACTCCTAGTAAAACCCTTCATCGTAGACTTAGTTAACTTTCTTCTTATACAATCTATACAGGTGTCAAAATCGGAGAAGTCTAAGGAAGGAAGTATCTCATCTTTTACTAATCTTTCCATTCTATCCTTAGAAATATGACCCAATCGCTTATGCCACAACATAGAGGATGATTCATGAATTAAAACCCTTTTCTTTGATACATTTGTAACACACGAGACTTCACCAAAAGAAGCCAAAGACGATTTATATAAACCATCACATAAAATGTCATTCCCAATCAAATGAGAATCATTAAATAACTTAACCATTCCATTACCAAAATTAAATGTAAAACCACAAGCATCAAGTTTTGGTATAGAAATTAAATTCCGTCTCATCTACGGTACATAAACTGTATTTTCCAAAACAAGATAAAAACCAGGCTCTAAAGTTAACTTCACTACTCCTATGAATTCAACCTTCACTTGAAATCCATTTGCAACGCTCAAGCTTACTTCATTCTCACTTGGCCTCCGTTTGCTTATGAACTCCTGCAAGGAATTCGCAATATGAATACTAGCTCCCGAGTCTAACTACCAAGAATTTAAAGGCACATCTACTAAAGAAGACTCAAAACAAACTAAGGCCAACGGAATACCCAGAGAACTCTTCTTCTTTTCCAACCAAGTCTTGAATTTAAAACAATCTTTCTACCAGTGACCGTTCTTTTTACAGAACTTGCATTGATCATTTTTCTTTATAACTCCTTTGGGACCACTAAGATTTTTATTCTGCTGACTTCGGTGGGACTTATTACCCTTACGAAACTTAGGTTTATGATTATGAGAATGCCCTTTATTCTGTGATGGCTGAAAAGCTAATTGCACAGTTTCAACAGTTTCACGGTGCATCCTATACTCTTCTTGGGCACACACTGCTATGAGGTCATTCAAATTCCATTTATCATGATGAGCATTGTAAGCAACCTTAAATTGATTAAACTTGCTAGGAAGACTATTCAAAACATGATAGACCAGGAAAGGCTCCGCAATGGGAATGTCAAGAGCCTTTAGCTTAGATGATATATTTATCATTTTCATGACATGCTCCCTAACACCATTTGTGCCATCATATCTCATGCTCATCAATTTATTCATCAGATCCCCAGTTTCGACTTTATCAGACTCAACAAATTTTTCTCCTGTGGCATCCATAAAACTTTTGGCATTTTCATTATCAAGGATGGCACCTAGGATGGAATTAGATATCGATCGCTTAATGATTTTCAAACAAAGTTTGTTAGCCCTTTCCCACTTTTCATGCTCGGCTACATATTCAACGGTACTTTTATCTGTGGGTTTCTCAAGCTTTTTTTCCATTGCAAAATCCTAGCCCAAAAGACCAAGTGTTATTTCTACGCCTCGTTTCCATCTTACATAGTTATTCCCGGTCAATGTTTCAATAGCAGACAATTGATTCGAAAGAGATGAGACATTATAAACTGTGAAAACATAGAATATCACACTCAATATCATCCAAACATAATGCATGCAATCAAATGGATGATGAAATATCCAACTAATTAATATGGGCTATTAATTAGATAATTCGTAATTTAAATCGAAACATATGAATTTTATTACGGTAAGAGTCTAGGTGCATCATCATAAAGTCACCTTTGGATCGACAATACGACATGCTATAAGGTACTCTTAAAACACATCATGTAGCCAGTTAATAAAATTACATTGATTTTCGAAACACCAACACCTTTGGGCAAAAGGAAATTTCTAAATCAAAATAAGCTCGTTAACCGTCTCATGCCATTTTTCAAAAATATTACATATAATAACACATTTAGGCAAGATATTATATGCAATAAATCAAAAGTTGTTGGGCAAAAATATATATTTTTTTATTGTAAAGAAAATCGAATAAATAAAAATGAGTGTGCCACTTTGGCAGCTACCACCCATTTTTATTTCAAAATATTTCTCTCTTAATGGGAAAATAAGAATCGTCTCAATGCCTATGAAAAATTTAATCACAGAAGTTATGCAACAAATCATGATCTTTAATTGATGAAAGACAAGAAATCCATACGTAATTAATATTGAAAGACGAAATGGCAACAAAATTTCAAAATGAAATTTAATTCATAAATAATGGCAATATATAAATACATAATCATTTGAATGAAATAATACAACAGTCGTCAATTAAATTATTATTATTATTATCTAATATATTTTAACTGGTCAATTATCAATTAAAGTTTTAATTTGGTCAAAAATAAGATTTTAGGGTCAAAAGTTTAGAAGTTCAAATTTAAGAGCCCCTTATTGAAAATTACATTTTAATACTAAACACAAATTAAAATCAGGTCCTTCACATTTAAAATTGTATGGCAGGTCCTTATTTAAGTAATTATAATATGACCCCCAATCTCAAATTACATACAGGGGCTTGGAAATCAAATATTTGCAAGAGGGCCCCTGTCTCCCCTTATTTATGTTGACGCAGAAAACCAAGAATTTTTTTTTTTTTTTTACTTTCTGCGGCGCCGGCAGTACCCGGCGCTGCTGCCGCTAAGACAGCAGCAATTGGCGGCTTTACCGGGCATCAACTTTTTTTTTTTTTGATTCATCACGAGATTGAGATAGCATCCAAAAAAAAAAAAAAATTCAAACATAGCCCAGAAAGTTAACATCCTATGCATAGGCATCTAACATTGGTCCCCCACACTGTGTTTCTTTACAGCCATTTATACATACATATAAGAGGAGAGAGAGGGAAATTTATTGTTTAGGCATTGTTTATAATATAAAAGGAGGAGAGAGATAGTGTTTTGCACATTGGGTTTGCTGACTTATAGTTCTGGAAACGGTGGGATTTTGGATTTTTGCAGATTTGGGTTTTGATGGCTGAATTTTACACATGCATACAAGAAAATATATATGCACAGAAAAGAAAAAAATAATAATTCATGAAGGATTTCGATCTTAACATGCCGCTCTGATACTAATTGTTAATCTTTAGTTTTAATCATGTTAAGAATCGATAATCACAATCCAATAAATTAATAGAAACGAATTCATACCTGCGGAAGCCATTGTTGATATGAATTATAGTTGTAATAACAGCCAATATCTTCCCCTTCTTACTCCTCACAAAAGTATTAGCTATCAATGGGGCAAGTCAATAAAAACATATGGAGAGGAGAGGGGACCTAGCCTTTAAATATAGGAAATAATTTGAGCCGTCCCATTATGACTAGAATTCTAATTAGGGTTTATTTTCGACCCACATATTTTAAATTACCACATCAAATTAATTACAACCCGTAAGGTGTAAAAGGCACAATTGATCACTTAATAAATTTGGCCCAAACCCAAATATCATTATGAGCCATACATCTAACCCGTAAAATCTGCAATAGAATGTGAAGCCCACATATGGAATTATTAATTATTCCAACATTATCAATTTAATGTGTTTGATTGGTATAATTTTCTACCTGAAAATGTTGAAATTTTCTATCTTTTGGTGTTCATTTGATTTTGTTTTTCATGAAAATTGTCAATTAAAATGATTTTTTTTTATTTTTTTACAATTATGAATAAAATTTGTTCCTATTGTTGAAACTAAAATAAAAAAGTTGGAAAACCCATTTCCCACCAAAATCATGGGAATTGGTTTTCCTTCAAAAGGTAGAAATCACGTGTGGGGTAGGCTACAAAAGAAATTTCATGGAAAATTTTGATGTCAAACACTACATTTTGGGTGAAAAATAGAGTTATCGAACAGGGCCTAAGTTAACTTAAACTAGTTTTCTTTTAAAAGTTCCTCTATTCGGACAAAATACTTTTAGCCGCCTATTTGACAATCATTCTTCTAATTTTTTTACTCACACTCATTTTCAACTACATATTCTCATAATAAAATATTTTTCTCATAAACCCAAAACTTTTTCCTATTTTTAACTATACATTCCTCAAAAATTTATCAGTTAGCATGTTTACAGAAATTCTTTGCTAGAATTCCCACATAATACACATGGCAATATCCAGTTAAAGAATAGAAAAAAGGGGAAAAAAGATCAATCAGGTGGTAGCATCTGGTGAAATTCTGACACTTCTGCTTCTATATAAGCAGAAAAATTCAAAATTTATTATTCAAAAACTCACTCTTCCCAAAAAATAACCGTCTATCAGTGGCTTAATAAAATTGTTCGAATATATAGCAGTAGTTTCTGAACTTTTCAAAAATACTATCAAGCTACCATTTATGTTTCATACTATAGTTTGATTAGAGTGTTAAATACAATATTGATTAGTTGGCAAAATATGTTTAGGAAACTTGACATGCAGTCAATCAAAGGTTAAATCTATATTTGTTGAGCCCATTTTTTCGCCGAAATGTATTTTGAAATTGTATTTTTATGGAGAATGTGTGGTTAATTTTTTTTTTTTAAAAAAAGTTTTGAGTTTCCGTGTAATATTGTTTTATTAAAAAATGTGTAATTAAAAATAAAAGAGGAAAATTTGTATTTTAAAAATAATGGAAACAAACAAGAACTTAAGCCCTGTTTGAGCCTTATTATTTTCTCATTAAAATGAAAAATATTATCGTTATCCGTAACATCAAGTCATTATATTTGACTTTTTATCTCTTATATGGTGATTATAACGACTATATTTTTTATTCTCATTTTTACAATAATGTGACTCAAACGGAGGCTTCATCTTTTAAAGGAGAAAAAATGAAGAGCATAAAAAGTGTCTTATAGTATAGAAGTTACCTTGAAAAGCTTAAACGAAAGCAGAAAGGAATACTTTTTGCTTCACGTGGGTATGAATAAATTGAAGGTGTGAATTTGCGATCGGGATGAGAATAATTAAATGTCGCATGCTTTCTTTTTTTCTTGTACGTCTTTATTTATAGTAAACCATTTTATTTTTAAATAATACTACTTATACATTATTAAATTATAGATGATGTGTTAAAAAGAGAGTGATTTTATAGAAGTGATTTTCATCCAATTATATCTCATTACATCATGTGTATGTAAATTATTATATACATGTAGTACAACAGTTTATTTTTTGAACCATATTTGCAGTCAATCTTTATTACTTGACTGTAACGCCCCAATTTTCCATCGACACTAGAGCGTTACCAAAACCCTCTTTTCTTTAATTTAAGTACTGAACGGTAAGAATAAAATTTTTAAACAAACAATATATTGGAACATTCATAAATTCAATTTAAATCATGGAAATATGTGTAATCAACAAACAAATAAAATCACATGTTTTAAAACAAATCCAACTAATAAATTTAAAAAAATACTGTAAAAATTAAGTATTTTTCGTTTTTCGAACACCTCATGACAGCCCATATCACCACCTCGCACAAATCCAATCGATCTGCACTAACCAGAGATGTTAAAATTGAAGGAGTGAGTAATTTATACTCAATAGGATACGTGCGTCCAAAACAATACGATAACATTTAGAACATGAATTCATAACATTCCATACCATCATTTTATCAAGAGCAATCAGTGATCAATCGAATGCTCTAACACATTTGAGAAGACCCGAAGGCAATCTCACATTTCATTTCATTGGGACCCGCAGGTCAATTAGTATTTCATGAAATAAATCACGTAAAAAAATTTATAATATTGCAGCGACATATCACTTGTACATAGTACCCTATCTCGTTTGATCAAATGAATTTTGAAAGACAAGATCCAAAAACCACGCTCCAAATTTTTATTTTCTGCCTACACAATTGTTTGCCATGTATGTACATATACTAGATGAAAATAAAGAGGTAAGGGAGCTTGGTAGAATATGAATACAATAGAGGTTTATGCTGAATTTAAAGAATGAAACACAAATTGAAGAGGTGGGGTTCCTACCAAACGTAGGTGTACGTCATTAGTATTTATAGGCAACATTTGATTATGGTAAGGATTGTATTTATATAAATTGTTTCTAGCCAAAATTGCAGCAAGATGATTGGAAGAGACGTGCCAGCAATGTGATAGCATTAAAACAAAAACAAATTGCATTGTATATAATATAAAACTACTTTGCCAAATTATGTAAAATGCACGGGTACACTAATAGAAGAAAAGCTGATTTTTACTTAATGTAAAGGAGACTTTCAAGGGTATGACTAAATACAATCTACCCAAAAATATAGCTAGTCGTAAATGTGAGAAATATTAAATAAGTCACAAGCATTTCACGTTAAAAAAATATAACTTGTCACGGGGAAAATGATTATATCTAATAAATAATAGATGCAACATTGATGAGATTAATATAGAAAGACATGATAATTTCTCAAATGAAGCACCTGGTGTTACAAAATCCTAACCCTTAAAATAAATTTATTCTAAAATTTTTGGGGCGTTACATTGACAATTTTTGAAAGTTAATGAAATCTACTTGGGAATGATTATTATTAACTTTTTAGGAATAGTTGTGAGGAGCATGAAATATGTGAATGATAATAAGTAGTTTGGAATGAATAATTGAAATTAAAGATTATCTTTAGCCCCTGTTTGTCATCCATTTTTTTTTTTCCATTTTTTCCTACAATACTCATTTTTAATCACAGTTTTCATTAAAATAATATTACATGCAAATCAACATTTTTTTATTCTTTTTTAACCACACATTTTCCATCAATCATTATTCCATAATATATGTTTTTCAAATTAATGGGGCACAAATGGAGCCTTAATTATATAGTAGAAATAACTTTTAAGTTGCTAATAATGTTAGATGAACATATATGCTAATCCCATATAAATAATAAGGAAGAAAAAGTGCATTGGAAATATTTGGACACACTAATGAAACTTTGAACAATTATACTACACAAATAGGCTCAAGGCTATGCCAAAAAAAAGGAGAGAGAACACGTGTCGACATAGGATTGAATAGTTTGAAAAATAAACAAAACAAGCATCCAACCATGTGTTGCCAAATCAGTCCGTCCAACTTTTGCCTGTCTCTGAACTTGTTCAACCATCATTATTCAACTTTGAATCATGACATTAAGTCTATATGTTTGACTCATTAAATTAAGTCTATGTTTGACTTTCTTTTTTTTCAAATTCATTTTCAAACATACATTTTATAGAATTCATAAATTTTATCAATTTTCAACCATACATTTCATTAGATTTTATCAAAATTTTTTAAAAATTCAATTTTTAGCTAGCTAAACCAAACAAAAGCTAAATTGTGTGAAGATGAAAATGTAACAATCAATATTGTGTAATTGCACAATAAAAGCTAATACCAAACTGCTGATATCTTTTTGAGTTTCTGATTTAAAAGGTTAATTTTGATAAACAGTTTTGGACGCAAACATTTTGAGTTGATGAGACACAATCAAACTTACAAAAAATACAAATTTATGTTTATCTCAAACATCATCAAGTTTGTCATCTTTTTTTATCTCCAACACCATTTTCATCGCTATTATTTCGAATAATCTTTTCATTAACATTGTGATCATCAAAAGATAAAGCATGTTTACGTTTAAATTATTTTTCATCACAATTAAAAAAAACAGTCAATTCAAGTAACAAAGAAAACAAAAATCATAGCAAATTCTGAATGTTACATTATCAACTGCATTTTCAGTTCAAACAAAGATAAAAATCACGACAAGAATCCATCACCATGAAATCGCCAAAACAAAATAGAATTTGGAGCATTTAAGGGAATCCCCAATTCAATTTCGTACGAAAATACAAAATAAATTATCAGAAAGAAATAATTTCCTAGGACTTCAAATATGATTTCTGAGGAAAAAAAAATTTAAAAAAAAATCAATTTTAAGTTGGTGGGTCAAGTGACCCAGTATTGTTGGAATGTTTCAAAAACGGGTTAACATTTCATCAACACCCGTTCCTTCCATTGTACTCGTGAGATAGAATTGAGCATAGAATGAAGGGTAAGGCACCTCTTATAGGCCTAGGCGCAGTTCTATTTAGTTCGATTTCAGCTTCAATTAAAAATCAAAATCGAATTATTTGATTTGGGTGAATATCAATTCAAACCAACACATTCTAACTTTTAACCGAATCGAACCAAACCAAATCAGTTTGGTTCAATTAGTTGATTTGAACTTTTAGTTTAAACTGAATTTTTAAAAAATATATATATCCAAATTTTAAGCCCACTCAAATTACTAGAAGTAAAATAACTAAATAACTTTCTATTATAAGAGTTATTAACTAAAAAATAAAATTAAGTTAAATAGATACAGAGCAATAGAAAATTGAAGAGTTTTGCTGTTTTTTTATGCGTTATGTAACCTAATTGTCTGAGTAGGAAAAAAATGCTAAGTATAATATAATGAGCTTATGAAAAGAAATTTTTAGTACAATTACTTACTAGTAATATCATAGATTGAAGGGAATTGAGATATAATTATGAGATTATGACTTATCTTTTGATTTTTATTTTTCGTAATACAACTAAAAATGTAAACATGTAAGTGAGTTGGGTTGATTCGATTAATCAGCTGTTTGATGCTTCAAACCATGATCGAACCGATCCATCATGGTTTTGTTTAAAAAAAAAAAAATCAAACCAAATCAATTACTTTTGTCAAAACATTCCGAATTGGTTCAGTTTGATTGGTTTGATCAAACTTTCAGGGGTTTTTCCGTTGCCTTGGCCTAAATTCTCTCTCTTATTTAAAAAAAAAAGAAAAAAACACTCATTGTTCTCTTCTTCTCCTTTTGGTTTACTTTTCTTTGAGTTTTCTTGGTGAAAATTAGATGGACTCTTAGTGAACTCGACTGAAATCAAATGATATTAAGTTGTAGTTTTCCACGGTGAAAATAACTGGTCGATTGGAGTGAGATTGAAAGGTCTTGTGGTTATCTTGGTTATCTTAAGGATGTTATAAATATTTTAAAATAAGCTATACTGATTGAAAAAATTGCATCTTTTCCTTTTGGAATCCTTGTGCTATAAGAACCATTATTTGATTATTGTTTAGAGCTATAATCCACATCAAGTACATGTTGGATGAATGAGTAGCGCACGTGAACATTAGAATATTTTTAGGTGAAAAATCGTTGTATTCTTTAAATTATTCCATTTTTTGGACGTGATTGTGGATTTAAACGTATTTATGTTATCGTTTAGACATTTCTAACAATTTTCATTTAATTAGGGTCCGTTTGAATGCAAAAGTGGAAAAAAGACAAATCAATTCCATATAAGTAGGAAAGAAAATGACACCAAAACCGTAGGAAAGCATTTTCCACTCAATTGGCCAAAAACACGTTTTAAGTGTTTGTACCTTAGAATTCGAACTACATTTCTACTTTCGTATCAAACAATTAAAGTAAAAAACGAATTTCTCGGATGTAACATTTTTCAAGGAATTTCCGCCAATCAAACAGGCCCATAGTATTTTAGCTTTCACATGCACCTCAGTTGCAAGATGGTAGATCATTCCAAAAAACTAATCCTGGATTCGATGGCTCTTTTGAGTTTTAAACGAATTGAACAACTCATTCAAAATTTTTAGACTCTGATAGTCCTGAATTCCATTTATCTCTATATTGATTATTGTTAATCAGTATAAATTTTACTTAAACAATATTGAGCCAAATTGACTATTTTACTAATACTTGAAAAGGGAAACTTTAGAAAAGACAACACAGTCTTGCTTACAATAATGCTACTAAAACAGGATCTACAAATAGGTGCTTTGACAGGTGTTGAGTTGTCAGTACTTGTGTGGGTAATTTCTTTTCAAACTGTCCAATGATGTTGCATCACGCATCGTCCCTTTTTTACCCTATCATTGAACCCATTTGAGTAGCATGCTTTCTCTTGCTTATGTCACAAGGCGTTTGATAATTAAAGACCTATTCAACAAATTAATAATACTATTTATTTTAAAACAAATCATTTAAGAAGATTTCAATCGAGATACTTGACAAGAGTATTAGTTCTCGTTTGACCTCAATTATTTGATATTTCAATGGTTGAAATAGTATTTTATTTTTTTAAAAATGTGTGGTTAGAAAGGAAGAAATTTTTTTGAGATTACGTATAATATTATTTTATTGAAAAACGTGTGTTTAATAAGAAGAGAGAGAAAAAATAATTATAATTCTTGATCTCTTTCGTAATAAATTAAAATTATAATGAAAAATTATTGAGGGCTTGTTTGATCTCATTTTTTTAGAAAATATATTTTGTAATATCGACTTTTTTTGAAAATGTGTGGTCTTTTTTGTAGGAAAAAGTTTTTAATTTTGTTGAAAATTATTTTAGTTAGAGAATATATAATTAAAAATGAGTTTGAAACAATTATTTGAGGGTTCCACCTGTGAAAATAGTTTGAAAAAAATGATTTTTTGACCGTTAGAGATAAAAGTTAATTCCATCTGTAAGAAAATAAGTAAAAAATGACAGTTAATTTAGGTAAGTAATTATAAAAAAATTGAATTTTTGAGATGAAAAATCAGAATCAAACATTTATTATATTTAAATTGTGTTCATGATTTTTGCTTGGCTGCCTTCTAGAACAACACCTAACTTTGCAGTACGATTAATTAAAGCCTTCTAGAATTATACTTATGCCCGCCAAATTCCACCACTTTCCAGTGGGCCGCATTTCCACACTCATTTTGTGGTCAACCACGAAAAAGTAAAAGAAATTAATAAAAAGATGTACCTAATTCTATTCAACCCTCTTATAGTTAACTAATAGACTATTAATTTCTTTAAATAATTTGAGGTTTAGTTGACTTAGCCTAACAATATTAAGCTCATTAGAAATTAATTTTAATAAAAATTGATGAAATATATAATTGAAAAGGTGTATGTCCCTAAAATCTATGATTAAAATTAATTGTTTAAATTTAATTTTCGATAAAAATATTTAGTCGAACCAAACAAGAACTAAATTTATTTTAACAACTTGATTACACCAGTCAAAAAGATAAAATCGTGAAAAAGACATAAAATAATCAAAATAATCATTTTTCAATGATAACTTTATAAGTCAAAATATTAAATTAATCTTATTGAAATTAACCACATTTCAAAGCGACGAGTCAACACTCTCTATCTCCTCATCTTTTACGCTATCGTGTTAGCTGAGATTGACAATTAATTAGTTGAAATCGACAAATAAGTATATTCATGTTAATTATTTAGTGATCGTTTGACGTAGGTTTTTAGCAAATAAAGTTGACAAAAAATTGACAAGTTTCATGAAATATATGATAAAAAAGTGGATGAATTGTAGATAAAATATAATGTGTATTTAAAAATAAAATTTTATCAGTTTAATCAAAAATTTAAAGCAAAATTAGCTTTACCAAGCAAGCCCTTGTTTTGTTTTGGTTTGGTAATTAATATTGAACTTGTCGAGTGGTTCTGAAAAAATAAATGTAAAATTTCAAGAAAATTTTAGTGTGTATATAGTATTATTAAACAAGGATTAAACTATTTGTACACAAATATTTACACAATCTTTTACACACACAACACGTGGCGGCCCCCTATTTGAGGGGAGGCTGGCCCACCAGCCGCCCCTCTAATAGGGAGCCGTGACGTGTTGTGTGTGTAAAAGATTGTGTAAATCATTAGGTGAATGTAGCATGGTCCAATTAAACAATTCTTTCATGGTTAAAAGTAAATTAATTCTTTTTCTTTTCTTGCATGATAACTGACTGACCAAATATTTATTAAAAACACAAATGATCACACCATAGATTTTTACCCAGATCCAATCTGAGGATGTTAAGCTCGAGATCACATTCATCTTCTAGCACAAGGAATTTTCTTGATGTAATAACGAGGGGATACTTCCACCCTACCTTGTATCCCGAGGTTGGTATTCCATTCTTTTTATCATAGTCCGTTCTTGATCTATGAGGTGACTGCGAATGAATTCTCTGGCAGACTTTTCTTATTTTAAGGAACACGTTAAAAGAGTCAAAAACACACGTGAACTCAAAATAAGCTAAAAGCATTCAAAAGCGAGAAACATCATGAACGTCCTTAAATGAGTGATGCGAGACAATATAATATAACAAAAATGTAAGGATTAAGTTGGTGAATAAAAGGTGAACAAATAACATAATCAATTAGTAGCCAGTCAATTAATAACTATCACATTTCATCAACTAAAAAGACACATTTACCCTCAAGGCCTGAATAGAAATCTATAAATATGCATGCCAGGAATGAAGAAAGATGCTGAATTTAAATGGCTTCCTACCAAATAGTAATTTATCCTCTTGCTCCTTATTGAACAGCAGAATAGTGAGTTTAGAAGGGGAAATCCCGATTAGGTAAAAGAAATTTGTTGATCATTATTTAGAGGTCAACACCTACCTTTGTATCCAAATGTTGGTATTCCATTCTCCTCATCATATTCCATTTTTGACCTATGAGGTGACCAAAGATGAACTCTCTAGCCGACTTTCTTATTTCGAGGACTGCATGCTTCCACCTCTTAAGATCGGTACTTAACCATCTAGTCAATCAAGATGTAGTCAGTCAGTAGTGATCTTCTACTCCTCATATACTTCTACTTGCCTTATCTTCATTTAAAGAAGATCAATCCTTCTCCAATCGAGAAATTGCCCTAGCCCAAAGTCCTCAAAGGACACGGGTTCCTAGATACTTGGGCCGGGCAATAATATAGACCACGTAATCATAATAAACATCACTCAATCATTACTTACTCTCTGCTTAAAGCTTTTTGCATACTTTCCCACCTCTTAACCTTTGTTTTAGATACTAGGGAGCGCAGTTCGTGATCATTTTAAGTCTGGATCCCTAGCTCGGTCTCTTGCCCTACCTGCCCTCAGCCGAGGTGTGAATTTTGGTAGCATAAAAAGCATAAATGTTAAGATCGATATCTACGTTTGGCCTATATTTTCGTGACATTACAAGTACTAAATATTAAGATCGATATCTACGTTTGGCCTATATTTTCGTGACATTACAAGTACTACTTACTTATTCACTAGTCATTTTTACTTATTTATAAATTAAAATGATTATAAACTACTTCCAAACTTGGACAAAGCACGCCAGTCACCCCTTTCAAGATTAGACAAGTTGAAATAAGCATGAGCAACTCCAATGAAATTCTTGACAGCTTGATTGCATTTGATTCGAAGCTTCCAAGATTGCCAGAGACTATATTCCAAATGGGTAGTAACCTTAAATTGGGTTGGAAATCTCATCTGAGTTCTTTCTGGTGTCAGAATTAGCATGATTGAAGAAAAGTGTACAAAAATATAATACCTGAAAAAGTATGAGTTGTACGTCTAATCTTTCTTTTTATTGAGTCAAGTTGCCATTTATGGATATTTTTTACTTGGAATAGGATACTTGTACATAATGCGGTGTTTATAACAGTGTTTATCTCCCTCTCAAAGTGGGAGATCCACTTCGCATAAACTATATTTTATTGAAAGTGAGCCCCCTCTATGTGACGAGGGCGAACAACGTTATGAATACTCTAATGTACGCGTAACATCATCCTTTTTATATTGACACATCACAAATTTTATTGGGCACAATATCCAATTTGTTTCCTATATTCTTTACATGGGTATAGGTAATAAAATAGTCATTTTAACTTTATCGAATTAGCAGCATAATCGCAGAAGTGATAATCTATCTTATAGGTCACAAATATAAATTTTTGAAGTTAGTATCACCTCTTGATCTCGAGCAATATTTAAAATTTTTATGCTACAAATACAGGGTTTTTGCACATAAAATTTTTTACATACACAAGTGTCAAAACATAGTTCAAAGATGAGAAAAAATATAAGAACAATTCTACACGTACAGAAAAATGCTTATCAGAATTGCACCAAAAGTCAAGTGTCAGCAATCTGACCAAAAAAAAAAATAGATGAAAGAAAAGTATGCCACACCTACATTCTGTAGCAGTTCTGTAAAATTGCTTTTGTACAAACAGTTTAAACCAAAACATAAAATACAAACGAACATAATTTTTTCATTTCAAAATTCTTTCAAAATTCTTTACGAATTCTATAAGTTTTCATGCACAAAGGGAAAAATCCAAATTTTTAGTCGGTGAACTATTTGCAAACTTAAAATCTTCAAATAATTTAATGGCACGTTTCTGTAATTATTTAAATTGAAAAATTGAAGAAGTAAAACGCATAGCCGTCAGATACAGTGGCAATTACTTGTAGGTGCCTTTTTTAGAGAGGAAAAAGATCTTTTCATCATAGAATTCATCAAACCCTTAAAACGGTTCAGGTACACACATCCACACACCGACGCACACACGTAGTGAAAAAATTGAGTTTTTCCCCTAAAACATAATCTGGGCTCTCTTGATTATGGCTGGAAGGAGAAGAAAGAAATTTAAATTGTAAGTCTCTTTATATTTTTCTCCAACAATTCAATTCTGTAGTTTTTGACTGAATTTTTCCTATGTTATTAATTTTCCTTACAAACTGAAAATTATGTTCTACAGAATAACAAAAGATTGAAATTTTGAACTGAAATTTTGTTTAATTAAATTAATGTTTTTCCCTTCAAAAAGTACCAGGTCATGTTGTATATGAATTTAATTTGAGTGCCTAAAGAGGATGATATTGGATAAATTTTTGTTTAGAGTAAATTGGAGTATTTATGAGGCTTCGTGTTGGTGTCTTAGACTGTTATGTTGAATTGTTTTGGGGGTAAAATTCATTAATTCCATTGTAGATTTTTAGCTGCTCTAAAATGTGATCACACTGGAATTGCGAAGAAGAAAATTAACTAGTTAAAATGGTGAAACGGAAATCTATGCACTTGAATTGGGCTTTTGTTGGATGCACAGAGTCAAACTTTTAAAACCTTATGAAACTGTACCCTCTGGGAACTTCAGTCTTGCAGTATTGTAGGAAAAAACATTACTAAGCTTCACCATACCAAACAATTCTACTATTTATGCAAACTACAAAGAGCATAAGAAAAACTTGGGTCCTAAGCTCGTAAATTTTCTCTAAAAAATCCTTAGTCTCGTACCCAAGAAGAGAAGGGATCGCATAAATTTATGATGACCATATGGTAAAAGCTTGACCTAAATTTGCTCCAAAGTTTCGGCAGCCTGAAGTAATTATTCTGCCAAATTCCTTGCCATTTTCGAATTGTGAATATCTTTGGGCATCTTTGGCATCGAATTCATTTAGGACAGACTGTATGCACAAAAGGAAAGTTTGATCACATTGGTCCGTTGATTATGTTTCCCCTTACACTTGATGCTCTCTTAACTTGGCCAGCTTTGAAGAATATTTTACCAACAAATTGGACTTCGGATCCCCAGCTAAATCTACAGTAGAAACGAAAGTCCAATTTTAACCAAATTCATATGACACCATTTTCGATGTTGAATTGTGTGTAGTCATGCTTGATGAATTTAAAGCCATTTGTTAATCGAAACAATGAATTTTTTTTTCATGAAATCCTTTTACTTTCCAAATGGAGGAAATTTGTAGGGAAAGTCTCAAAACTTTCAAAATAGTACAGATAGTATCTGAATCTTTATATTGTAGGAGATAGCCTAACCTTTAAAAAATGTGCAGTATAAGCACCTCTGGACAGGTTTTGGTACCAATTGGATAAGTTGTACAATTGATATCATGATTCAACTTAAGTATCTTATAAGATAGAGGTCTTGAGTTTGAATCTTAGGGCACGTGATGCAAAGTCGTAATGAGTAAGATGGTTGAGCTTTTTCAAAGTGGACAATGAGTATTATATAATGGCTTTGGCACTAGGCTCGGGTCATTACAATACTTGATGAAAAAATTTCCTTCAAATTCAATATATCCCAAGTGCAAACTCGCATTTTTGGTGGGTTATTTCAATTCTGCTTTTACTTGCTGGGAATTATATTTTTCGAAAACATATCCATCGGATGAGGTCGATATTATTGGAGATTTTGTTTGATTCAAACAGTCAACATCTCTATTTATTTTATTTTTTTCATTTAGCTTGGAGTTTACTTGGATATCATGAATGTAGATTAGCTGAAACAATCGAGGACGGTACAAGAGCTTCAGCTGGACAGCCAGATGAGCAGGAGACGCATTTTGAGCTTCCAACAGAGATTTTGGAACTGATTATTTCTCATTTAACATTTAGAGATAATATCTGTGCTTCCGCTGTTTGTAGACGATGGCACTCTGTTGCAATTTCTGTCAGAAAGGTCAATAAACCTCCTTGGCTTATGTTTTTCCCAAAAGTTGGTGACCTGTATGAATTCTACGACCCTTCTCGGCGAAAAACTTATTGGCTTGAATTACCAAAGTTACGTGGCTCTAGGCTTTGTTACGCTAAGTATGGCTGGTTGCTGCTGTATAAGCCCAGAACTCAGCGCATGTTCTTCTATTGTCCTTATACACGGGAAAAGATCAAATTACCTAGACGAGAATTTGGATACCAAATTGTTGCTTTTTCTGCCGCTCCAACGTCTCCTAGCTGCATTCTCTTTACAGTAAAGCATGTGAGCCCAACTCTTGTTGCCATTAGCACTTGTCATCCTGGAGCAAATGAATGGACTACGGTTAATTACCAAAACCGTCTGCCATTTGTCAGCAGCATTTGGAACAAACTGGTTTTCTGCAATGGTCTATTTTATTGTTTGAGTCTTACTGGTTGGTTGGGGGTTTATAACCCTAATGAATGTACTTGGGATGTTCTTTCCGTTCATCCACCCAGATGCCCTGAGAGTTTTTTCGTCAAAAATTGGTGGAAAGGAAAATTTATCGCTGAGCATAATGGTGATATTTTTGCAATATACACTTGTTCTGCTTTAATCCCAGTGGTATATAAGTTAGACCAAACAAATAAAGTATGGACAGAGATGGAAACTTTAGAAGGCTCGACGTTGTTTGCAAGTTTCTTGTCATCCCAAGCAAGGATGGATCTGAATGGAATGATGAGAAACAATGTTTATTTCTCTAAAGTTCGATATTATGGAAAACGCTGTGTGTCTTACTCTCTTGACAGTGGTAGATATCATCCCCGAAATCAGTGCTATGATTGGGGAGAACAAGATCCATATGAGAGCATATGGATTGAAGCCCCTGAAGATCTATCAACCTTTCTTTAAAAGAGACAGAAATCGGTAATGTCATTTAGCAAATATTTATGACTTATATGTTGGTTTGAAATTTGCTTGTTACAGTTATATGGTCGACTGTCAGCAGTAGCTGTTTTGGCAATATAGCCTGTCTTGGTGTAGATTACTTTTGTCTACTTATTTTTAAGGATGGTGTAAGTACCTGTAGACATGCCTTACTACTTCGACTTGGAGGCTTATGCTATCATATTTCATTAAAGATCTGATCTAATTAATGTTGCTGCACTGGAGTTTTGTTCTGTACATTTGTTTTCTTTACTTAATCGATGTGTATATTACTATTTATGTAGCTGCATGGTATTTAATTTAGTGAAGATGGAAACCTGCTAGAACATAGATTTAATCTTGTGAAAGTATATTTAAGGATCTTTCCCCCGTGATTTTGAATCAAGCTGTGAACTTTATCTAATCATTTGAAAGTTGTCGCTCGCTATACTATGTCACTAGGAGGTTCATTTGGATCCTTCATTCCAAGTGATGGTTTCTACAGTAGTACCATTACAAATTCCGATTGAACTTCATAAGGTGAAGATCTAGATTAATTATCTTCTTGCATGCAAGGTGAAAAATGGGTATGCTTTGATGTTTAAAAGGACTTCTGAACTATGCAATGTGGGAGCAGCCTAAATCATGAAAACGGGTTTGTTGAAGAGCAATAAAGGCTTCGTGTTGTAAGGCATTGGCAAAGCAGCATGGATGCTTCAACCTAGGTGACAATTCTATACAAGAAGATTATTTCTAAAATATTATTATAGTGCTGAATAGTTCCACCTGGGTAACATTAGGACAATGGTTCATGCTCTTTGTTTGCTTTGATGATTCAATTAACGAATTTAAAAAGGTGAAAGTTCAAGATAGATATCCAATTTAAGAAATCCCTGATTGGATAACAGGATAAGACAGAACGGGGGCACCTCTGTTGCCATAAATTTGAAATGCAGTAGCTTGTCACATCTGGACACCTTCATATATCTCCATTAAGTCTTTGTAGAATTGCCAAATGTGTCCATCTTATAATTGAGTGTCTTGATTCTCTTTTCGACACAGTTCTTGTTTTCACATTGAGAAAATTAGATTCTAATCATTTGTCGCTTAGGAGATGAAGTTTGCTCATTGTCTGGGCTCCAAGGCGAGCTCCTTCGATAATAACCAATGGTCACTTAGGACCCGAAGTTTGCTATAGAACCTTTAGAATAGACGGAAGGAGGATCAATGAGTGAAAGCTACTAACCATATCATGCCTCTCTTCTTTATTTGTTCGTTTCATTGGTGATATTTATCTAGTGCAGTAAAATGCCTTGGCTGGATATATTGAGGTTGTAGATTCAAATATGGGACATGACATCTCTCTGCTGAGGCTTTAGATTAAGGGCCTGTTTGGGCCCGATTTTTTCACCAAAAAAATTGATTTTTTGACCGTTATTTCACTATTTCAGCTGTCATATTTGACTTCTTCTCTCACAGGTGAACCCCAATTTTTTCGTAACGATCAAAAAATCAATTCTCAAAATCACTCCCAAACAGGCTCTAACCCTGTATTCCCCTTTTGTCCCACCTATAGTTTCTTTGAAGTGTTATTGAATCTTCAATTCATCAACCTCAGGTCAGTTACCTCACTTCTTGATTTTCATGATTTGGTTCCCGGGCATAACCGCACTTGATTAACATCCGATCCAAAACCTCTGTCCCAAGCCCGTTTTGTGCGCACCCGGAAATCATCGCGTTCCAAGTAATCAACCCCTTCATAGGAATTTCATCAAACAACTTCCTGGCCAATTCAAACGACCCACAACGCACGTACATTGTCAGAAAGCAATTCGCAACGGCCAAATCACTGTTCAACCCACACTTTAAACTCGAGCAATGCAATGACATCCCCAATTTCAAATGCGTTGGAACAGTACACCCCGGAACCAACCACAAGACTGTCACCGCATTAAATGCTACTCCCCTCGACCTCATTTCACGAAACAAAAGCAACCCATTTGAGAACTGTGAATCCTGAACGTACCCAGATATCAAAGCATTGTAACAAACAGTCAATTCCCACGACTTGGGACTTTCATCGAACAACTTGTAAGCAGTGTCAGGTGACCAGCACTTACAATACATAGTGATCAATGCAGTTTGTACAAAAGGTTCTGATTGACAACCTGACTTAATTACGTGGCAATGGATCTGTGCCCCGGAGACTGGGAGTGAGAGGGCGGCGGATGACTTGAGAATAAAGGGGAATGTGAAGGCATTGGGGGTGGCGCCGAAGCGGAGCATTTGGCGGTAAAGTGTGATGGCCTGTTGGTATTGGCCAGGTTTGGAGAGCTCTCTGAGCCGAATATTCCATTTGATGGCGTGAATTTGCTGCAGAGGGGATGACAAAATTTTGGTTTTGGTGCGAAGAGACTGCAAAGGTAAGTTCATAGAGTAGATACGAACACGGTTGTGGCGGGACCTAATTTGAAAAATAATTGAATTTATTTTACTTCTTCTAAGTGATAGTACTTCTTGGATATGAAAATTTAAATTAATTATATTTTAAAATTTTTTTAAACAATTAAACATTATATTATTCAAGTCATCACGAACGAACAACAAAAGAAAAAGAGAAATATTAGGAATGACAAAAAAATCCATCAAACCCGTGTTAAGGGCGGGGATTACCCGTGTAATCAGGTATTCTGATCGGGTTCGAGTTAGAGAATTACGCCCTAAATTAATTAAAAAACTTAATAACTATATTATTATATCACTTTAATGAATGTGGCAATAAAATGAATTATCACAAAAAAAGTACGTAAATGGGGGCAAGGATCGTCCTGCCTCTTCTTAAATGGGTAATTGGGCGGGAAATTGCTCGGTTCTGTTGTCAACCCTAAGAAATATAATGTGTTTTGTTATGCTCCACTGGATAGTTAATAACATAGGAAAAAACTTCATGAACAACTCAACAAAAGCATTCGAGACGAAGATAAGTAGAGATGACAAAAAAATTTGTTAAACCCACTACCCACAAGCCTCGTACCAAATGGGGTGAGGAATACCTTCTAATCGGGTAAACAGGGCAAGGGCGGGACGGGGATGGAAAATATGGTCTACACATCGCTATCCACACAATTAAAAATTAATTTCAAATTAAATCTTTTTTATCAAGCAAAAAGAAATATTTATCATCATTTTTAAAGAGAAAATGAGTTGTTCTTAACAAATTGGGAAAAAAAAAGTAATAATATTCACTAATTGAAGATATAGAAAAATAAAATATATAAATAAACGGGGAGATAAAGAGGCAGGAGACCTGTATTGCCTCATCCCACCCCGATCTCATTTCGAACATGCCTCACCCTATTTTAAATTTTATTTGGATATGGAGGCAAGATAACGTAACAAAAATATCCGATAGGATGAGGGATGAGAAAAATTACCAATCTGTCTCATACTCACCCCGTTCTCATCCCTAAAGATAAGACTAATTTACACAAATGGTTCCTCTCCTATTTTGCGACATCAAGACTCATCATTTGAATCTCAATATTTGCACCTTTTCTCGTGCAATTGATCATTTCCATCACTTGCTATCTCATTTTTCTATGTGAAATAACTTATGAGGCAAATTTGTCAACTCGCTTAGAGCCCTATTTTGACAATAATTAAAATAATTTTTTAAAACTCGTTTTGAACTAAATATTATTACAATAAAATATTTTGCACGTAAATTCAAACTTTTTTCTACCCTAATCACCAATTCTCCAAAAAGTTACTATTTCAAAACTCATTTTAATAGTTGTTAAAAGGGGATTCTTTTTTCATTTAATTTTAAAGAAAGAAATATAAAAAATGAATAAAAAACTAAATTCGATAATTTAATTTGGTCTTCCAACGCCCCCAAACTCGACCCATTACCCCTCCTCTCCCCTTCCTTACCCTCCGCACAACAAAGAAAATCAAAGCACCAACAGTCTTTTATGGCTACTCCTAGACGGAATGCTGCGACGGATTCATTGACTGGTTTCAGATAGATTCGTTGATCCATGTTTCCAAGAAGTATGAAATGTGTGTATTTGGATGAATTCAAGAAATTGGCATATTAAGTGAGAAATATTGAATGAGAGTATATTAGTAAAGAACCAAAACGAAAAATTCTACTTAGAAGACATGCACATATATTTGAGATAAGAGAAAAATGAAACTCAACCTATATAATTGGAATAGAGGGAGTATAAGAAGATTGGATTGTTGGAAGCATCAAAGGAAAAATTCCATAAAGTTTGAAGAATCAATAACAATCCAAAATTCATGAAGATCTAAGATCAAAGCTTTAAGAATCAAGAACATAATTTATTCATGAACAAGATACTCCCCTTTAACACTGTTAGAATATTAAAATTGAGTCTAATAAATTTATGTCACTATTATGAAGTAAAAGACCCCGTTTATAGATTGTATGAAAATCACGCAATATTATTAAGGAAAATAATTCTGCACAATTGAAAAAATACCTTTGAGAATAATCTTTATAGTCTTATTATATCTTCAACATCCCTTATCAAACTCAATATGGTGTTATTGCAACAAAATTGAGTTTAAATATTAAATTGATTCAATCAAATCTCTATATTCCAAGGGTCAAAGGAATTGAATACTTCAAAATTACTTACATGTCAACCAAGCCAAACAAAGAACAAGAAGATGATAGATCATGCACTATTCTAACCAAACAATCATCAAATCATGAAGGAGATACCCACAAATATTATTCTCAAATAATTTTAGCAACTAGACTTGTCAATTATAGACCATATTTTAAAGTAGTTCTCTGAAAAATTCATTACTTGTATAAGTACTTCACTGAAAGATGAAGGAGAAAAAGACTGATCAAATAGGAACCATGATATATGTTGAGGCTAAGACGATGCGATGAAACTAAAATAGATGAAAAAATAAGAGGATTTTGCCAAAAAGATAGAAATGAGCAGCAGTTTGAAAATAAACAATAGTTGAAACCCACGAACACCAAATCTTTTGAATCCATATTTGTGCACTAAATATTAAACAACTCCCCCACAAAATTCACAATTATACACCGAATTTTTTTTTCTCGGTATCATGCACTAAAGAAATTAATTTTTAGCAAAACACTATTATAAGAATATAGAATAATATAAATTTTATTTATTATAGCAAGAACATAAAATAAACAGAGAATGAAAACTGTAGAAATATATTAAGAGAATACTATAAATTTGCAAATCGACACTTGTGTGTACTCAGTTTTCTAAAAACAAATTTGCCCCCTCAACATAGAAGCTTAAGTTTGAATGTTTGTTTATCAGGATACAACAGATTAACCGACAGAATCTAAACACTTCAATTTCAACTCCAGTGAAATGAATGTGCTAGAACAACACCACCAAGACTTAGATGAGAATAAAAATTTTCTGATAACTGGAACTGGAAATTATGCAGAAAGAGTATCTAATTTTTCTAGTGTTGAGTAATGGAAAAACGAGCTCAGTTATAAACTTGGCCCACATGAATTATGAGTAAATTTATCCATTGATTCAATACTATAATGACAATAATTATTGGAGTTTCAACAGTTTCGAAAGCCAAAAAGTCAGTTGGAAAAAGCAAAAATTAGCAAAACGTGGACACTTCTAAAGAGCCAATTTTTGCTCCGTTCACATAGGTCGCACCCACAAACAAATTCAAGACTCGATATATAATTTTGATCCTTGATTTGCACGCCCTTACGAGCGCAAGTGGAAAGAGCCTCTATACTACTCATGATTATACCATTTCAAAGTATAACCATATACAAAGTAGTTCTTGCTTTCAACAATTTCCTATATAGGTTAATCTTAAATATAGGTTTCCTTCCAACATAAACCATCTTCCAACGGTCTACTTTGAACTCCAATTTCTCATTTATCTATTTATCATTTTTTACAAGTAAACATATAATTTCGATATTCTCATGGAGGAGGTCATGGATCAACTTTTATATTTCAAATCATGCCAATGGGTCCCATCTAAAATTGTACCAAAAGTAAGCTCAACAAAGCCATTTTTCCAACAATTCCTCACATGAATGAAAATTGGGTGCAACAAAGAAATGTGAGACATAAAGACTTATTGATATAGTTCAATGGTAGAAACCTGTATGGGATAGGTAGATACTACCCTTTGAAAATTTCATTGTGAAAGTATATTTACTTTATTAACTGACCAGTAGACCTCTATTTTTGAACTGTTCTATCGGTTATATAAACGATGATATACTCCACAAAGGATTCTTTCTAACACAATTTAGTTCTCATTGTTATGTCCATTTTTAGCCTTGAACATATGCCTGGTTCCGCGAGAGTTTCTAAGAATTGAGCCCCTGACAATTATCTTAGAAACAGCCCAACTTCTTTCTCACATAGGTATTTTTTATTACAAGTAACTTGCATTGCTTTGTTCGATTTTTAACGCACAAGAATCATTAAAAGTCTATTATTTATCATTCATCCTTATGGGTATCACTGTTGCATCGTAGGAATTGATAAGAGGTAACATCTCCCTCAGCTATTCAATTAAGTCTTTACAATTAGATTGCCAATTTGAACCTAGGTTTTGGAATCTTTAGTCAACTAAGTTGGGTTTCCCTTATATTAACTTATCCGTTCAATGGCTTAAATCCTATTCATTCCGATGATTTTTCAACTAACTTTCTATTTAACTCTTTGGTTGGTAGATTCGCAATGTTATCATTTGACCTTACATAAATATCTCCAGCTGAGTGTAGTTACCTTATGATATTGCGTTTACAATGTATATATCTAGACTTACCATTGTATATGTTACTCTGTGACCTTCCGATTGTTGATGGACTATCACAATGTATGCAAATTGCTGACATGGGTTTTGACCATCTTAAAATATCCTCTAGGAAGTTCATAGCCCCTCAGTATCTTTAACACATTTATCAAGAGCTATAAACTTAGATTTCATGATAGATCTGGCTATAACTATTTATATAGACGACTTTCAGGATATAGCTATACTCCCAATGTGAACACAAATTCACTAGTAGACTTTGACTATTTTATATCAGATATCCAATTAGCATCACTATACCATTCAGTGACCAATGGATATCTAATATAGTACAGTCCAGAATTATGAGTATATCTTAAGTATCTTAGTACTCTTACTGTTCCTTTCCAGCGATCAATTCCTGAATTACTTGTGTATCTACTTAGTTTACTAACTGTGTAGGCTATATCTAGTCGTGTACAACTTGCCAAGTATATTAGACTTTCAATAATTCTTGAGTATTCTACTTGAAAAACACTTTTACTTTTGTTTTCAGATAGATGTTGATTTGTATCTCTCAGTGTTCTAGCCATGCCAAAATCATCATTGTTGAACTTTTCTAAAATTTTATCCACATAACAAGCCAATCTAATATTATTGAAATTTTAAAAATCTATATTTTTCATGTCAAATCTCGAATTTAACATATTTTAGTGGATTTAATCATGTTATTGTTACCACCAACAGTAATCATATAAAATGACAACCATTTTGGTGTCTTTGACGTAAATACATTTGTCATATTCGTTGATTTTAAATTCACACTCCATCATGACATTATCAAATTTTTCATGCCATTGTTTCGATACTTATTTCAAATTATATAATGACTTCACAAATTTACAAACTTTATTTTTCTGTCTGGTGATGAAAACCCCTCAGATTATCCATATAGATTTTTCCTCTAAATCTCCATTCAAAAAGATAATTTAACATTCATTTAATGTATTTCAAGATTTCGTAGAGCAACATTGCAAGTATCTTCTTAATAGATGTTATTCTTGTTACTGGAGAATATGTGTCCAAGTAATTAAAGTCTTTTGATTGTCTGTAACCTTTTATTACTAATTTGGCATTACGTTTTTCAATAGTTCCATCCGCGTTCATTTTCCTATTAAAAATACATTTGCAGCTAGTAGTTTACTTCCTAAAAGAAGATTTACTAGCTCTCATGTATAATTTTGCAAAATAGAATCTGTTTTACGTTTCATGACATCTTTCTATTGAGGTCCTTCTGAAAAATTCATAATTTTTTGATAACTTTGAGGTTCACTTTCTAGCATATTAATCATAAAGTCAAAACCATAAGATTTTTTTGTCATTTCCCTTTTGCTATATCTTGGTTCAAACTCAATCTTCTCTTTTAGTTCTTGATCCCGATTATTTTCAACCATAGTCTCATGTGTCCTTTTAAAAGAGTTTTGATAAGTGTGTTTTTACACACTTATTTAGCTCACAAACATGACTTAAACATGGATAAAGTAGTTGAATTGTGATTTAATCTCATTAAATTCATGCAATGTAGGTGTTTCTATGGAAAATATGGAATTCAGAAGAAAAGAACTGAAAAGGGACCAAAACGGAACAAAGCGATAGTTTGGGGACCAAAGGTGCAAATATTGGAAAGATGAGATAAAGTGTAGAACGAGAATAAAAATATGCCAAGTATGAGATTGAGGATGATACAAGACGATCAGAGGAAGAAAGAAGTGACATTGGACTGAATTGAAGAAAAGTGAAAGATGAAGGACTAAATTGCAATTAATCAAAAGATGAGCCGAGTAAGTGATCAAAAAATTGATTGATCCAAACATGAATTAGGAGTCAATATTTGATAATGGAACAAAGGAAAGAAAGAAAGAAAAGAGATCAAGAAAAGAGAAAACGGAGTTCAGGGACCAAAATAGTAAGGTTGTAAAGTTACAACCTTGCAGCCGCATGTAACTATACCATGCGGCCGCACATGAGGAGGTAGGGATATTATTGAGGCAGACCACTTGAACCATGCGGTCGCATGGTTTAACACCATGCGGCCGCATGACTTTAAAATTCGAAGAGAAATCTGAAGTTCCGTTTTTAATTGAAACTCTTTCGGGACTCCGTGAGGACATGATATAAAAGTCAAAATTTATCAAGAACATCCAGGGAGAAGAAAAATATAACTTTTGGAGGCAAGAAATACGATCTTGAAGCCGATTCCACAAAAATTCAAACGGGTTTTCAAGGTTTTATTCAAGATTTCAAGAATTTTCATACGGGTGCTATTCCTTCTATTTATTAATTTCATTTTTTCTGTAATTATGAATATTCTAGGCTAGGTTTTCAATTACTAGGTGATCGATGAACCATTGTTTGTTATTTTAATTCCATATTTCATGAATTTAATATAAAGACTCGTTTGGATAATTTGATTGGTTTATATGCATTGATTTTTCTTCCACAATTAGTGGACAATGATTGTGTGAGTGTTGATGACTTGTTTCTTACATTCGAGAGAAGTGGAATATGTTCGATAAGGTGTAAATCAACATAGGGTCTGATAGGGGATAGAGATATACCCCTATACTTTATGCAATTCTTTAATTGTTCACAAAACCACATGCATTTTTGTATATTTGCATCATCCATAGAGATATAGGCTGGTGGTGTGCAAGAATAGGTCTAATATATATCGAGAGAATATATTAGATAGAATTAGGAACATTGAATTGACAAATTTCCATCGGGTCATTAATTTTATGAAATTATGGTTTTTATAATTTCAATTGGAGATTCGTGATCCTAGTGACTTTAGTTTGATTCATTTCCATAAATTAGATTTTGAATTTGCATAATTTCATTTACTTGAGTGTTTGAGTCGTTTAATTAGAGAAATTTCGAAATTAGGGTTTTTAGTTGAATTAAGGGTTTTAATTGAAATTAGGGCCTTTTGCATTTAGACCATATTATCACTCAATTAGATCCGGTTAAGGCTAAATTATATAGAATTGAACTACTCAATCTCTAAAGGGCGATATTCAGACTTTTAAAAATCCACTTTATTACTTGTTACGAACCGTACACTTGCGGTAATTTTAAATCGAAAGAATTATTTTGTGAACGAGTTTGCTTCATTTTTGGATATGTACGAAAATACACATTCAAAGAGTGAGACATTTCTCGATTTCATTATCGTATTTTTGTATATGTCTGGAATTTTAGATTCATGTACGAATAACCGATAAGCACTATTATTATACGTGCAGTCATTAAAGAGGCAATCTACAGTTTTCGGGTCTATCTTTACCTTCTTTGATGTTGGAACGACCATTTTAACAAGACACTCCCACACTCATAAATATTTATAGACTTTATTCATTTTCATAACTCATAAATGGTTTTTCTATTTTCTTTCAAGGCACCTTATTTAAAAGGTAATTTTTTTTTGTAATACATCTTGCCCCCATATGTTCTGAGATAACCCAGAACTTACTAACATTGCATTCATCATTTTTTAAGGTGCATTTTTTTTGTTCAGTAACATCATTTTATTGCAGTGAATAAAGTGCAGTGGTTTCATGTATGATTCTAGAACTTACTAACATTGTATTCATCATTTTTTAAGGTGCGTTTTTTCGTTCAACAATACCATTTTGTTGTAGTGAATAAGGTGCAGTGATTTCATGTATGATTCTGTGTTGTGCACAAAATTCAGCAATGGGTGCTTCATACTTACCGCCTCGATACTTCTCAATACCTATTTTCTTATTAAGTTGATTTTGAACTTTATTTTTATAGAGAATAAATTTCTCTATAGTTTCATCTTTACTTTTAAGCAAATATACATAATAGTATTTTTTGCTATAGTTGATAAAAGTAATGAAGTAGTTGTTGTCACCTCTTGTTTCTACACATTTTAAATCACATATATCACTGTGAATTAAATCAAGCGGTTTTGTATTCCATACAATTGATTTAAATGATGACATCTCAATTTTACATGAACACAAGTTTTGCACTTATGTTTGGAGTCAATATAAAATGCAGGTATGTAGTTCAAGTTAACTAGTCTACGTAAAGTATCATAGTTAACATGTTCTAGGCTGTCCAAAAGAGTTTACTTTATTCATTATAGGTTGAATATGATGGGTACCATATTCACTTCAGAAATGATGGCTGTGAGATTTATCTCCGACACATCATATGCCATGCAATCAATCACATTATTTTTTTTTAACAATCTGCACTTCGAAGACTTATGACCTACCTTGTCATAGATGAAGCATTTTCCTTGAAACTTCTTTTTTGAAATTTAACCTTTTAGTCCTAGTTTGGTCCCTTTGCCACAGGATGCTCAAACTTGTTTTGTAGGTCTTATAACTTTGACCGTGCTCTATATCATTGGCTTTAGCAACAGAAGGTTGAACCACTTCTTTTTTGAACTTCTGTTATTTTCTTCGATTCGAAGTCTAACAATCAGTTTTTCAACGTTCATTTTCTTTCTCTTATGCTTAAGATAATTTTTGAAATCTTTCCATGTCAGAGGTTACTTTTCAATAATTACAACCACTTCGAAAGTTTCGCTCAAGATCATCCCATCAACATGAATCTCCTGAAGAATTACTTGAAATTCTTCCACTTGACCGATTACAGTTTTGTGTCCACCATTTTATAGTCTAAGAATCTGTCGACAGTGAACTTTTTAGTCCCGACATCCTCTGTTTTGAATTTTTTGGTCCAAAGATTCCCACAAGTCCTTTGCAGTTTTCATCGTATTATAAACGTTGAATAGCGAACCTGTCAGGCTATTCATTATATAGTTTAAAAAATCTGAACGGTTCCAAGCATTTAGCGCACTAATTACTTGAACATTTTCTTCACCCTTATTGAGTTTAGAGCAGTCTTAATTAAGAATCTCGCAAAATTCAAGGTGGTCAGGTAAAATAATATTTTTTGTTGCCACCTCTTGAAATTCAAGTAATTGAATTCTTCAATTTTTCTCCATAATTAACCGGAACTGTAACAGTTTAGTTAGTTGTTGAGCTATAGTTTGACTCGCAGTATGAATTGACAACTTAGTTACAGTTTGAGCCACAATAGAACAGGCCCTTGAGCCATAGCAGAACCCATAACCTGATTTCCAATAGCCACATTTTGAGTTATATCCATATTCGTTAATTCGATTGCCATTTTTGAAAAATCAAATGATATAAGTTTTTGAACAACAATATATGAATCTTTTTGTTCTTACTTTCGAATCTATTTTACGTTTGTTACAAGAATATGGATAATATAAATTTTATTTATTATAGCAAGAACATAAACAAACAGAGAATGAAAACTATATAAATATATTAAGCGCTGAAAATACTATAAATCTGCAAATCGAGGCATGTGTGCTCATATTTTTCTTAAAATAGATTCGAACCTTATTGTAGGTGCTTGAGGTTTAGTTTTGACATCTGTCTTTTAGGATACAACGGAGAACCAATAGAATCTGAGCACTTCAATTTATACTCCGACGAATGAATTTGTGTCAGAACAGCACCACCAAGACTTAGACAAGAATGAAAATTTCTTGAGAACTGAAACTGAAAATTATGAAGAAATAGTATGTAATTTTTCTGGTGTTGAATGATGGAAAAGCAAGCTCAGTTAAATGGTGAATAAATCTATCCATTAACTAATAATCATTTGAGTTTCAGAAGTTAAAAAGTCAGTTGGAAAAAGCAAAAATTAGAAAAACATGGATATTCCTACGAGGCCAATTTTTGCTCCCTTCAATCCAACATTCATGTACGTATGTAACGTTTGCACATAAGTTCAAGGTTCAATGTACAATTTTGGTCATTGATTTCCACCCCTAAGCGCCCATGTAGAGAGAGTCTCTATACTACATATGATTACACCCTTCCAAAGTATAACTATATATAAAATGGTTGTTGCTTTCATCAACTTCCCATATGGGATAAATTTAAATTTATTTTCCCCCTTAACATAAACCATCTTTCAATGGTACACTTTGAACTCCAATTTGTCATTCACCAATTTATCTTTTTTGCAAGAAAGCATATGATTTCGACGTTCTCACGGAGAAAAACACGGATCAACTTTGATCTTCCAAATTAAACAAACGGGTCCTATCTAAAATTGTGCCAAAATTAAGCTCAAAAAAGCTATTTTTCCAACAAAAACTATAAGCTTGTCGCCAATCTACCTCCCTAGTTCTCAACCAACAAAATGCTTCTGCTTCAACGAATAATTTACATATGAAAATAGATAGAGAGTAGTCTGTCAATGTATTGTTTCAAATAACAAACAATAAAAAGAAACAAAAATTAAGGAATTGGTCCGCCAAAAGTTTATTCTTAATTGGAAACCAGATAACGTCCCTACCAAATAAATTTTTTAGCATAACAAAAGGAGAAAATCTCCACCAGAAGTTTGATTTTTTTAATAAAAAAAATTGTGACAAAAATGATTGATTATAGCGAAGCACAAAAAATAGTCCATATTAATTGTAAACTAAAGTCGACCGATCCGATGGAAGAACGAGAACCCATACAAATCTAGCAACAAACCCTTCAAATCTAGACAAAGACTTAATAGATGCACAACCTATTAGAATTTAAAATTTTATTTATCTCAAGAACTTGAAAACCCTTTTAACACATTGTCAAAGTTCCTTTATGTCAAATTACTTAGAGAATTATACCTTGATCCATTGGAAATGAGTTGATTACCGAATCTTGATTTTGGATCTTAAATTACGTAATCTTGCTTATGGCCTATTGATCTTAATTGCTTGTTCTTGGTTGTGGGTTCTAGACTTTCCTTCTCGATATGCATTGGGGATTATAATTCTATGTGTGTCTTTTCATTTGTATTTCAGCCCATCATGAAATACAACCCAAATGATTTTGGTTTTCACATATATTTAAGCCCATACCTTTATTAGATACCTAGAGCCCAATAACTTTAATTCTTTATTAGATCATTTTAAAGGTGCATTTGATTGTGAGTATGGAAAGAAAATAAAGTTTAGGCAATTGAGAAGCCTGGAACTAATTTGTATGAAAATTATTAATTAAATGTATTTGATTGATTTAGTTTTCAACCTATAAAATATTATATTTGTCCATTTTTTCTTGGTGGGTTGATGGGAGAGAAGTGATAGATGAGAGAGTGGATTCCTTGGAAAATAAAATCATGATCCTCCTAAAGAAAATATTTTCCTTGATTTTGAGAAAAATATGGTCACATGTCTAAAAGTAGGAAATTGTTTTCCTTTGAAAAAATGTTAATCAAACATAAAAAAATAGGAATTTGAATGGAAAAAACAAATTTTTTATGGAAAATATTATCAATCAAACGGACCCTAAATGGACTTAACTTTAAGATGACCTTTAATCCGTAATAAAACCTTCATAACCAAGATGATTTGAACTAATCTAAAACTCAAATTCAAATTAAATCAAGAAAGAAGGAAGACTTAGTCAGACAATATATATATATAATTGGATATACAACGATATCTAAACAAAACAAGAACACTTGGTTGTTATTGGATTTTTACTTATAAAAACCGAATTTTTGTTTACATTGTAGGGACCATTGACTCGTGAAAACAATAATATACAAATAACTTTCATTCTTCGACTTGTCTTTATAACGTGTATAGTGGAAACGGTTCAACATATGATAAACTTGTGTCATTATTAAAAAGTAGAAGATTCTATTTAAAGAGTTACAAATAACTCTAAAAGGATAATTGTGCTATAATCACACAATAAATTATAAAGAAACATAATCATACATAATTGAGAAAAATAATCTTATGCCTCCTCAAATCAACTAGTTTTGTGGAGGACTGTCATCGGAAGTGCTTAAGTCGAACATAGGCTTACAAAGTATCATGTCTCCTCAAGTCAACTAGTTTTGTGGAGGACTGTCATTGCCATTTGGACAAAACCCACTAATAATTCATGTCTCATTATGAAATGGAATTTTAGCATGTCAACCACCACGACCCATGCCATATGCACATCCTCAATCAAGTACAAAACATGCCGTCTTTGCTTACCATTCTCCAATCCTATTCTTCTTTCAATCTTGCAAAATTTCAATATAAAACATTAAATAAATGTTGGAAGTTTGACTAAATTTTATCACCAATATTAAAGAAAAATATTGTGGAATACTTTAAAACTTCCCACTTGAATCATGTCATCCACCTAAACTTCTCAAAATATAGAGGTGGGAGTTGGAGATTCTCTAGTGTTTGAGAAGTTAAAGATCCCCTCTTGGACTGTAAGGAAGTTGACTCTTGTATACAATTTGGCTTTTGGTTCAATTATGGAACGGGTAGAGCTAACCATAATTTTTTGTTCTACTCAATCAAGGATGAGAATTTAAAAAGTGGAGAACTAAAAACTGATTAATAATATATTTAATTATTTGAGTAGGTTAGTTTATATATGAAAAGTGTTTGGTGTGTGAATGTGTGTGTGATTCTAAAACCAAGGCCAAATATTTGCCTTGAACATGGGCTCACCCTTTTAGTAACATATTTGGATTTGTTTGGTACGACTACTTTTGCTTCTGCTTCTACTTCTTGTAGAAAAACGTTCAAAGAAAGTTATTTTATCTTAACTTTCTTTAAAATCTCTTCCAGGCAAACAAAGTATGTAAGAAGATTATCCAAATATATTCAAAAGAAACTTCTTAGTTTCAGAAACAACTTCTGTCTTTTCAAATGACTCGCCAAATTGGTCCTTATTATGTATATGATACGTTAGATTGAAATTATACGATAATGAAGAATTTCGTGACATGTATTTGTCTAGTCTAACATATATTGGTTATTTAATTAAGATACTTGAAGTCTAGCTTAAAGTGATATCCAAATTGGTCCTTATTATGTATTTGATGCGTTGATTGAAATTATACGATAATGACGAATTTCATGATATGTATTTGTCTAGTCTAACATATATTGGTTATTTAATTAAGATACTTGAAGTCTAGCTTAAAGTGATATCCAAATTGGTCCTTATTATGTATTTGATGCGTTGATTGAAATTATACGATAATGACGAATTTCATGATATGTATTTGTCTAGTCTAACATATATTGGTTATTTAATTAAGATACTTGAAATTTAGCTTAAAGTGATATCTTATCATGCTTTAGGACTTGCAATCTTTGTGGTGGCATTTTTGTACCCACTTTACTACAGAATATTCTTGAGTGGGTTAAGAAGTTTTATTAATCAATGAAATTTTCTCTTCACGATCTAGATTGTGTCTCTCATGCCTTAATCTTTTTGTGATGCAATTATGTAGCGGAAATTGAAAATTAATGGGTAGTGCTGCGTCTTTTCGTCTCGTGTATGGCTATTATAAATTCTAGAGAAAAGTTGTAAGTTGTACCATCCAATAATAAGACTTTTTATATGTTTACATATCCATTAATTAGTTGTCTAATTGCTCTGAACTATTGATAAGTCAAAATAAATAAAGGCAATATCTTGAGAGAGAGAAACCGCCAAAATCATAGGCTCTCTCAACTTTTTTAGAAGTCAGAAGCTGACCCTATTACAACATGTCGCTCCTAACACACTACAAAACCACCTATCCACCATTTTCTTGAATGCAACACTCAAACCACTCTCGCATTAGCTTCATCTCCTTCTTCTTCTTCCTCATCAACCCTTAACCCTCTCCAATTCAAAAAAATGCTAGGGAAAAAGATTGGTTCGATGAAGAAGCTAGCCAAGAAGATTAAGGTCGTTGGCAATGAATGTCGTGATCCATCAAAAAACGAGTGTTTGCTAAGAGATAATTACGAAGGAGGAGGATCCCCCTCATCCACGAAGACGCCACCAGGAACTTTTGCAGTATACGTAGGCGAGGAGAGACAACGGTTCATGGTGCCAACTGGTTACTTGTCTCACCCTTTGTTCAAGATGTTGTTAGAGAAGGCCTACAATGAATTTGGTTTCGAGCAAAGAAATGGCTTGGTTGTACCATGCAGCGTCCCTGCATTTCAAGAAGTGGTAAGTGCAGTGGAATGCTGCAATGGAAAATTTCATTTTGGGGACATGGTAGAGGAGTTCATATAGGTAGATCAGGGTAAAAACTCTACTTTTTTGAGTAGCACTTAGAAATCATATGATATTATATTTAGTCCATCCAAACAAATCATAAAACACTACGAAGTTTTGAGTTAGTTCATCCAGAATCTGCAATGATCATCCGACTGTATTCTCACTTCCTTCAAGCTGATTTAAAAATTCTCTCCCATTTCTTCTCAGCTAAATTTGGTAAGTTAAGAAAATGTCATTTATCGGGATTCTAATAACATTCTACAGTGTACTAAAATATACTCTAGGCGTCGGATTGCACTACCACCTATCAGGAAAAATGTCATAATAAAAATTGTAGATTAATAAATTTTTTTCGAAGCAAGAGTTTGACCTCGCAGTGGGTCTACAATTTGATACAATCGTGTTCCAAGATTCAACAATCAGTTCTCGTGATAGTAACGCTACGAATCATGAGGGCAACCAGACGAGAGTACTTATGTACTCTCTTTTTGAAAAAGATTTTTATGAATGCGAAAAGTGCAGGGTTATTAATTATGAAATGTAAAAAGGATGGATTTCCAACAGGTGGCGGCTATTTGTAATTGTTATAAATTGATCGCAAGTTAATGACAATTATGAAATAAACAGGAACACAATAAGAACGCCAAGATTTATGTGTAAATCCAAGATGAGAAAAAATCACAGGCAGATGAGGAGAAATTTACTATAATCAATAACAATTATCTTTACAACAAAATCCTAGTACTCTCAATTAAGATCTAAAGTTCTCAAAACGTTGCATGAATTGTTCTCTCAATAATACAAGTTATGGCTTATATATACAAGCTTGAGAAATCAAGTTGTAGATGAATAGGAGTCCAAAAAATACGTCAAAAGGTGAAACGGGCTTGGACTAGATAATCCTGTCGCTTGAGGGACAAGTTAGGCGTAGGCAGGTGATAGCTCAGCCACTCGAGTTCCAGGCGAGTGACAAGTCTCGGGAGAAAATATGCAGGTGCTGCTCGAGCGGCCAACTAGCAGAATGCTAGTGAAAATGCAACAACTTTTCTTCTTGGTCCATAATTTTGATCCTTTCGAACAACGTCAACCATCACTTCACACATAAAATGGTACCATATAAATGTGTTTAGTGCTGTCTAGAAACATCCGACTCTTAGTCAAAAAGATAGCACTCTAACTATCATAATACACTGTAGAAATTTACAAGTCTTCACTGATTTCACTAATCAATCCCCTCAACACATAGTTTCGTTACATGCTTCTAAATGGCCATGTACTCCGCCTCTGTTGCAGACAATGCTACCGTATTCTGCAAAGTAGCTTTTCAACTAATAGTGAAACCTCCAAAAGTAAACATATACCATGTAAGTGATCTCCTCTTATCAAAATCTCCAACATAATCTGAATCCATATGCCCAATAACTCTATCTGTATTTCTACCAAAATGCAAGCAAACATTAGAAGAGCCATCTAGTATCTGAATATCCACTGCACTGCTTTTCAATGTTCTTTGTCAGGATTTGCCATATACCTACTAATTGTATTAATTGCACGTGCCAAATCTGGTCTTGTACAAATCATAGGAAACATTAGTGAACCAATTGCACTAAAATAAGGAACCCGAAATTTATAATCAATGTCTTCATCTAACTGAGGACACAAGCAAGATGATAATTTAAAGTGGGTAGTTAAGGGAGTATTGACAGTATTTGCATCCACCATATTAAACCTATGAAACATCTTCTCAATGTACCCCTTCTAACTCAAATACAATCAGATAGCTTTCACATCCCTCAAGATCTTCATACCAAGAATTTTCATTATTGTACCTAAGTCTTTCATCTCAAACTCCTCACAAAGCAAACATTTACCTTTCCGACCTCTACTTATATCATTTGTTACTATAAGCATACAATTAACATATAACAGTAGATATGTAATCGATCCACTAACTCCCTTTCTGACGTACACAACACTATGACAACTGCTTCTAGTGAAATTATGAGTAGTTATGAATGAGTCAAATTTCTCATACCATTGCCTCGGTGACGCTTCAGTCCATATAGGACTTAATCAACAAGCAAATATAGTCTTCATTTCCAAAAACTGTGAAATTCTCTGGTTGTTGCATGTAAATGATCTATTTAAGTTTTCCATAAGAGAATGTTGTCTTGACATCAATTTGTTGAAACTCTAAATCATTCTTAGCCACAACCCCAAGTAAATTTCAAATTGAACTATGCTTTACAAGTGGTGAGAACACATCTGTGAAGTCAACATCTAGAATCTGATTGTAGCCCTCTGCTACAAATCTGACTTTGTACCTTCAATATTTGATCCTTGACGTCCTTTCCTTCCTATTGAATACCCACTTGCAGTGAACAACCTTTTTATCTTTTAAGTAATTTTACGAAGTCACCAATACTATTTTTATTCAATGACATCATTTCTTCCTGTATAGGATTCAACTATCTGTTAGAATTATTGCAGCTGATCGCCTCTGAATATGTAGCAAGTTCCTCGGTAGAATCAATAATGCCAGTCCCACTCAATCGAATGCTGTGGTGTTGTTCGTGATATAGGCAAAGTGTTGTTGTCTGTTAGCTCTGGACTAGAATAATTTGAAGTGGACTGTTCTGAAGCTTTTGGTTGTTCTTCTGACCAATTTTTAACTCCACCTATGTTGAATGATTATGTTCCTCAATTTTACCAGAATCCCTACGAGGCAAACCATGAACCATAGCAAGTTCATGAAACACTATATCCCTTCTAACCACCACATTCCTATCTCAAGACACCACAATTTATACCCCTTCACACCTAATTTATGCCCAAGCAAAATACACTTTCTAGACTTAGGCTCCAACTTCCTGTTATCAACATGAGCATAAGTAGGATACCCAAAGATCTTCAAATCAGAATAATAAAAAGGCTTTTCAAATCTTATCTCTTCTAGTATCCTTTTTTTTTCAATAGCAACTGTAGGCGAACAATTAATCAGAGAACATGCTCTAGTAGTAGCTTTAGCTTAAAAGGTCTTAGGCAAACCAAAATTTGAAAGCATATGACAAACCTTTTTCATCAAAGTTCTATTCATCCATTCTGCCACACTATTTTGTTACAGAGTTTCAAGTACTGTCATGTGTCTCAATACGTCTTAGTCCTGCAGAAGCTATTGAATTCATCTGAACAAAATTCCAACCCATTATCTTTACATAGACATTTTATTTGCTTTTCTATTATTGTTTTCTACTCTTTGGAGGTCTCAAACATATCACTCTTCTGTTTCAAGAAGAATAACCAAACTGTCTGTAGAAATCATCAATTACTGTCAACAAATAATAAGCACCTCATTTAGTAGGCACTATCGTTGGTCCCCGAAGATCTAAATGAATATATTTAAGCGTTTCCTTCATATTGTGTCTTTTTTTAAGAATCTAATTCTTTTCTATTTCCCAAATACACAATATTTACAAAACTTCATCTTTCTGGTCTTTAGCCATCAAAAATTTTCCTCCTACCCAATTCTACCATACCATTCGCAATTATATGCACTGTAGTCGTGGAACCTGCAAAATGTTCAAAAGCTCTATAACCTTTTGAGTCAAATGTGCTCAAAGATATAAGATTCTACTTCAGTTCTGAAACGTACCTTCATCTGTAAGTGTTCTAATAGCCCTATCGAACATTCTAATTGTACCAACTCCAACAATTTTGCAAGGCATTTTATTTTCCATAATCACTACACCTCTCAAAATTCCTTCATATGTTGTAAATCAGTCATTGTTTGGGCACATATGAAAAGTATAGGCCGAGTGAAGAACCCATTCCCCACAATGTTTGGAACCTATGTCAAAAATTACAAGAAGCTCTCATTCACTTTGCCTATCTTCCGCAACATAGCCTCTGATGTATTTTTAGGTTGTTTTCCTTTATCAGTAGCAATAGCACCCTTTTTTCTATTTTTTAAAGCATAGAAATTAGCTCGAATATATCCCTTTTTCTTATAGTATTGACACATTTTCTCTGCATGTCTGGATTTCTACCTGCCACTCATGTTTCTACCAAAATTCCTATCTTGATTTCTCCTATGAACAACAAGGTCTTCAGCTTGAATCACAGATCCACTTGTAAGATGCCTTATTTTCTTCTTGGACAGTAAAGCATCATAGACCTCATCCACAGTGAGAGTATCCCGACTATAGAGAATAGTATCTAAAAGTCACATATGATAGCGGAAACAAATACAACAACATCAACACCAAGTCCTCGTCATCATACTTAACCTCCAATGTATCCAAATCGGTCACGATTTTTTTTGAACATAATTAAATAATCATCCAATGGCATACCTTCGGACATTCGATGAAAACCACTTTCATATTCACTTGCTATAAAGTAAATCTCATGTTTTGATTCAATAACAGAATGTCGTATTTAATCATTGTTGTGTGAAATAATCAACATTGATCTGATACCACTTCTTATGAATTGATCACAAAATAATTACAATAATGAAATAAATAAGAACGTAATAAGAACACCAAAATTTATATAAAAACCTAAAATGGGAAGGAGAATTTCACTCTAATTAATAGCACCTGTGTTTACGACAAGATCCCAATACTCTCAGATAGGATCTAAGCTCTCAAGATATTGTATGAATTGTTCTCTCAATAATACAAGTTGTGGCTTTATATATGTATATATATAGCCCTAGAAAATAAGTTGTAAATAATTAGGAGTCCAGAAAACGCAAAATGGGACTAAGTCGAATAACCCTGTCACTCAAGAGATAAGCTAGTGGTAGGTAGATGAAAACTTAGTCGCTCGAGCCCAAGTGATTGACAAGTCTCGAGAGAAAATATGTAGACCCAGCTCGAGCAGCAAACTAGCAAAAATACGGCTACTTTTCTTTCTAGTCTATAATTTTGATCTCCTCAACACCACTTCAACCAAAACTCTAAAACTCCTAGAATTTGGGAAAAACTACAACAATAATAAGTAGAATGTTGTGTGAAAAGATAAGACTTGAAAATATTTATTTTAGTGATAATTACACCATATACCCCAATAAGTTTCAAATTTTAACAAATAATAAATAGTCATCTACCATTGCTACTGCCATTGCCACTATTTTCTTATCCTACCATCCCACCGACTTCACTGCCTTCTCCATGAAGTCTATGAAGTCATTTTTTACATCAAAATATATTTTATTCAATATCAACCTCCAACAAGAAGCCACCCAAATTCGCGTGCTTCGAAACCCGATACGAACAAGTTTGAACAAGAATCATGATAAGATCAAGAAAACGGATCATTATGATGGTTGTACTCATTGATATTTCACAATAATAGCTTAGACCATAGAAACGTTAACTTCATTTTATTTCATTCACATTCAGATCATGAATGTTTGAAATCTATATTATGCAAGGAAACATTGCTTTTGCTATTTCGAATTGAAAGGTGATATGAAATTTGTCTATTTCTGGCATTATTAATTCATTTTCTTAGAATCGTACTTAAGAGTTTTCTAATTTATACGACTCATTAATCATTTGGTGTCCCCCTTTAATCTACCATATCTAATGCACCTTCCTCAACAAACTTGAATATTTTGATTCATTTGGCTCTTTGCTCACATAAGCTTTGATGAACCTGCAGGAATTTCCTATGGCAAAATCATTCTATTAGATCGAATAAGTACATTTGATCTAATAAATATCATGTGTCAGAATATTCTTTCATATATATAGTACAACCTAATTATTATTATTATTAAATTTTTTACCATTTTTGGGATCGACAAGTCTTGAGAGAAAATATGTTGGCTCCGCTCGAGTAGCCAGCTAGCAGCAGACTAGCGAAAATGCGGCAACTTTTTTTTTCAGTCTTTAATTTTGATCTCTTCAACATCAATTCAACCAAAACTCCAATATCTGTTAGAATTTGGGTCAAACTACAACAGTGATAAATAGAAAGTTATGTGAAAAGATAAAAATTGAAAATATTTATTTTAGTGATAATTACCCCATATACCCCCAATAAGTTTTAAATTTAAACAAATACTACCGAGTCTCTTACCACTGCTACTACCATCCCATCACTTTCTTGTCCCTCGTTCCCACTGACTTCGCCGCCTTCTCCATGAAGTTTGTAAAGTCATTTTTTTCACATCAAAATCTGCTTTATTCAATATCAACCTCCAACAAGAAGCCACCTAACTTCACGTGTTTCGACAACTGATTAACGAGCGAGTTGGCGCAAGAATCAGGTAAAGATCAAGAAAACGAATCATTATGATGATGTACTCATTGATTTTAACAATAATAGCTTAGACTCTAGTAGGATTAACTTCATTTTATTTCATTCGCATTCAGATCACGAATGTTTGAAATCTATATTATGCAAGGAAACATTGCTTTTACTAATTCAAATTGAAACGTGATATAAAATTGGTCTATTTCTGGCATTATTAATTCATTTCCTTAGAATTGTACTTGAGAGTTTTCTAACTTATACGACCTAGTAATCATTTGGTGTTCCCCTTTAATCTACCTTATCTAATGTATATTCCTAATTAAACATGAATATTTCGATTTATTTGGCTCTTTGTTAACATAAGCTTTGATGAACTTGCAGGAGTCTCCTACTGCAAAATCATTACATTGGATCAAATAAGTACATTCGATCCAATTAGTATCTTGTGTCAAAATATTCTTTCATATATATAGCACAACCCAATTATTATTATTAATTTTTTTTTTTTTTACCATTTTTGGAATTGAAATGGCTAACTAAGTGTCTTAGTAGGTTAGACTAAGGCTTGACTGATTAGTTCTAATCAATTAAATAATTCGAATTCGAAATAAATAATAAAATTTGAAATATAAAATAGAGAAGTGTAACAAAAAGAATTTCAAATGCCATGTGAATTCAAACAAAAATGAAACAAAAAGATATTAAGAATATTATGCGAGTTTGGATATGGAAAAAGGTAATAAAAGAAAAAGAAAAAAGATAGTTCAAGGTTGTTTGTCTGCTTGGCTAGTCAAGTATAGGCTAATTCATAGATCTTTAGGCTTTGATTATTGATTAATTTGTAAATTATCCATTTTCATAAAAAACATTCTCCTGTCTTAGTAAGAAAGTGAGAGGGTTAATGATTTACCCAATGTAAGATATTACATTGCTCGGGGAACCCTAGATGTTATTGAGTAGAAGACAATCAATACAAGATTTTCAAGGATGAAGTTACGTTCCTAGCTTCAAAAGTGGCAACAATGCAGCTGGCTAAATCATCATCGATAGATCAAAGCGTAGTAAATAAAGCCCCAGCTGCTGAAAAGGGAAATGTAGCAACATCTCGGCTGAAAATTGACATTTGGGTTATTGAAGTGATCGGACAACTTTCCTTAGCCTAAATCACGTCCCTTCTTCTAAGGAGTGAATGTTGAAGGAGTGTGTGCATGCATGTTTGTTTTTGTTGTTTATAGTGGTTAAGAGAAGTGGCTGTTGCATTGATGGTGTTAGATTTGAATATTATGGTGGTATTTGTGTTTGGAGAGTTTGTTGTTGGAGATGATGTCGTCGATACTGGCGTCGCAAGTAAGTAGAACACAATGTCATGATGATAGTAGTAAGAGACAAATGGAGGCATATAGACTTGGGCTTTGTTCCAAGCTCAATTAATTTTTTCAAGGTAAATTTTTATATATATCAGTTCAGTATAAAAAAAATTTGTACCCCTGACTTCACCTTTAATAGAAATGGTGTCACGTGGTATGTTATAGAAAATGGTGGAGGCACCAACAAGATTGGTCCTAATATTTTAGGGGTAGTAGGTCAAACTTTATTGGGCGTTTGATAAATTCTGAAAAAAAA
>NW_019263235.1:233106-240583 GCF_002742605.1 Olea europaea var. sylvestris
TTTAACGAGGTGTCCCAACTTGCGCCAGACTATATCCTCGTCCCTGAACCTCCGGCCCCTCAGCTGCTCAGGGAGGTAAATCGCAGGATGTGCCCTTATTGGTTCCCAGGTTCCCATATGGCTTTTACTCCTTCCCCAAAGGGAGCATCCTCCATGGTGATTAATCCACCAATAATTCCTCCTTTATTGGATCAAAGGTTCCCACCAGGAATCGAACTCCCCACGCTTGGTTTCAGAGCCCTCCCAATGTGATTGTTCCGCCATCTTGGATTTGAGAAGTTAAGGGGTCCATTTGGTAGATCTTTTGAAAAGTTAAAAGTTATTTTCTAAGATTAAGAAATTATTTTGAACATATTTGAATAATTTCTTGAAAAAACTTTAGATGATTAGATGAACTTTTAGAAGAAGATCATCTATAAGGATACTGAGCCCAGTATAAAAAAAAGATGGGGGGGGGGGGTTTGATTCAATTATGGAATGGTTTTTTTTTTTTTTTATTCAATCAAGGACTAGAATTTTAATAAGGGAATATATTTGATTCTTTGAGTATGTTAGGTACATGGGAAAACGGTTTGGTGTGCGCATGTGTCTTAAAACCGAGTCCAAATATTTTGGCCTTTTGAACATTGATTTTAACTTCTAACCCTTTTAAAACATATTTATTGTACGTTTGTTACGTTAAATTGAACAATTAAACAATAAATGACAGGTTCATGACTTTTTTTGTCACATTTAACGTATCAATTATTTGATTAGTATTCATTAAAAACTAGCTTAAAGTGATATCTCGTCATGCTTTTATGTCTTGTAATCTTTGTAAATTGGTGGCATTTTTATTCCCACTCTACAACTTTAAAAATAATCTTGAGCGGTTTAAGAAGTTCTACCAATCACTGAAATTTCCTTTTCACAATCTAGTGTGTCTCATGCCTTTCTTGATCTCTTTGCGATGCAATTGCGTGACATGGAAATAAAAATTAATTGGGGTTTGCCTCTTGTCATCTTGTGTATGGCCATTATAAATCCAAGAGAAGTTGTACAAGTCAAGTGGTACCATGACCATCCAATAATAAGCCTTTCTAATGGTTAGCGTTTCAATTAATTAGTTGTCTAATTGCTCTTAACTATTGATAAGTCAAAATAAATAAAGGCAATATCTTGAGAGAGAGAAACCGCCAAAATCATAGGCTCTCTCAACTTTTTTAGAAGTCAGAAGCTGACCCTATTACAACATGTCGCTCCTAACACACTACAAAACCACCTATCCACCATTTTCTTGAATGCAACACTCAAACCACTCTCGCATTAGCTTCATCTCCTTCTTCTTCTTCCTCATCAACCCTTAACCCTCTCCAATTCAAAAAAATGCTAGGGAAAAAGATTGGTTCGATGAAGAAGCTAGCCAAGAAGATTAAGGTCGTTGGCAATGAATGTCGTGATCCATCAAAAAACGAGTGTTTGCTAAGAGATAATTACGAAGGAGGAGGATCCCCCTCATCCACGAAGACGCCACCAGGAACTTTTGCAGTATACGTAGGCGAGGAGAGACAACGGTTCATGGTGCCAACTGGTTACTTGTCTCACCCTTTGTTCAAGATGTTGTTAGAGAAGGCCTACAATGAATTTGGTTTCGAGCAAAGAAATGGCTTGGTTGTACCATGCAGCGTCCCTGCATTTCAAGAAGTGGTAAGTGCAGTGGAATGCTGCAATGGAAAATTTCATTTTGGGGACATGGTAGAGGAGTTCATATAGGTAGATCAGGGTAAAAACTCTACTTTTTTGAGTAGCACTTAGAAATCATATGATATTATATTTAGTCCATCCAAACAAATCATAAAACACTACGAAGTTTTGAGTTAGTTCATCCAGAATCTGCAATGATCATCCGACTGTATTCTCACTTCCTTCAAGCTGATTTAAAAATTCTCTCCCATTTCTTCTCAGCTAAATTTGGTAAGTTAAGAAAATGTCATTTATCGGGATTCTAATAACATTCTACAGTGTACTAAAATATACTCTAGGCGTCGGATTGCACTACCACCTATCAGGAAAAATGTCATAATAAAAATTGTAGATTAATAAATTTTTTTCGAAGCAAGAGTTTGACCTCGCAGTGGGTCTACAATTTGATACAATCGTGTTCCAAGATTCAACAATCAGTTCTCGTGATAGTAACGCTACGAATCATGAGGGCAACCAGACGAGAGTACTTATGTACTCTCTTTTTGAAAAAGATTTTTATGAATGCGAAAAGTGCAGGGTTATTAATTATGAAATGTAAAAAGGATGGATTTCCAACAGGTGGCGGCTATTTGTAATTGTTATAAATTGATCGCAAGTTAATGACAATTATGAAATAAACAGGAACACAATAAGAACGCCAAGATTTATGTGTAAATCCAAGATGAGAAAAAATCACAGGCAGATGAGGAGAAATTTACTATAATCAATAACAATTATCTTTACAACAAAATCCTAGTATTCTCAATTAAGATCTAAAGTTCTCAAAACGTTGCATGAATTGTTCTCTCAATAATACAAGTTATGGCTTATATATACAAGCTTGAGAAACCAAGTTGTAGATGAATAGGAGTCCAAAAAATACGTCAAAAGGTGAAACGGGCTTGGACTGGATAATCCTGTCGCTTGAGGGACAAGTTAGGCGTAGGCAGGTGATAGCTCAGCCACTCGAGTTCCAGGCGAGTGACAAGTCTCGGGAGAAAATATGCAGGTGCTGCTCGAGCGGCCAACTAGCAGAATGCTAGTGAAAATGCAACAACTTTTCTTCTTGGTCCATAATTTTGATCCTTTCGAACAACGTCAACCATCACTTCACACATAAAATGGTACCATATAAATGTGTTTAGTGCTGTCTAGAAACATCCGACTCTTAGTCAAAAAGATAGCACTCTAACTATCATAATACACTGTAGAAATTTACAAGTCTTCACTGATTTCACTAATCAATCCCCTCAACACATAGTTTCGTTACATGCTTCTAAATGGCCATGTACTCCGCCTCTGTTGCAGACAATGCTACCGTATTCTGCAAAGTAGCTTTTCAACTAATAGTGAAACCTCCAAAAGTAAACATATACCATGTAAGTGATCTCCTCTTATCAAAATCTCCAACATAATCTGAATCCATATGCCCAATAACTCTATCTGTATTTCTACCAAAATGCAAGCAAACATTAGAAGAGCCATCTAGTATCTGAATATCCACTGCACTGCTTTTCAATGTTCTTTGTCAGGATTTGCCATATACCTACTAACTGTATTAATTGCACGTGCCAAATCTGGTCTTGTACAAATCATAGGAAACATTAGTGAACCAATTGCACTAAAATAAGGAACCCGAAATTTATAATCAATGTCTTCATCTAACTGCGGACACAAGCAAGATGATAATTTAAAGTGGGTAGTTAAGGGAGTATTGACAGTATTTGCATCCACCATATTAAACCTATGAAACATCTTCTCAATGTACCCCTTCTAACTCAAATACAATCAGATAGCTTTCACATCCCTCAAGATCTTCATACCAAGAATCTTCATTATTGTACCTAAGTCTTTCATCTCAAACTCCTCATAAAGCAAACATTTACCTTTCCGACCTCTACTTATATCATTTGTTACTATAAGCATACAATTAACATATAACAGTAGATATGTAATCGATCCACTAACTCCCTTTCTGACGTACACAACACTATGACAACTGCTTCTAGTGAAATTATGAGTAGTTATGAATGAGTCAAATTTCTCATACCATTGCCTCGGTGACGCTTCAGTCCATATAGGACTTAATCAACAAGCAAATATAGTCTTCATTTCCAAAAACTGTGAAATTCTCTGGTTGTTGCATGTAAATGATCTATTTAAGTTTTCCATAAGAGAATGTTGTCTTGACATCAATTTGTTGAAACTCTAAATCATTCTTAGCCACAACCCCAAGTAAATTTCAAATTGAACTATGCTTTACAAGTGGTGAGAACACATCTGTGAAGTCAACATCTAGAATCTGATTGTAGCCCTCTGCTACAAATCTGACTTTGTACCTTCAATATTTGATCCTTGACGTCCTTTCCTTCCTATTGAATACCCACTTGCAGTGAACAACCTTTTTATCTTTTAAGTAATTTTACGAAGTCACCAATACTATTTTTATTCAATGACATCATTTCTTCCTGTATAGGATTCAACTATCTGCTAGAATTATTGCAGCTGATCGCCTCTGAATATGTAGCAAGTTCCTCGGTAGAATCAATAATGCCAGTCCCACTCAATCGAATGTTGTGGTGTTGTTCGTGATATAGGCAAAGTGTTGTTGTCTGTTAGCTCTGGACTAGAATAATTTGAAGTGGACTGTTCTGAAGCNATAAACACATGGAATCAAAACTAGCAGGCTCATCTTCAAACACAGAGATTGTACAACTTTCAGACAAATTTTTCAACGATAGTGGTGGGGCTCATGATCACAGACCACCACTACAAGCACCTACTCTTCATGGCACATCCAATGAACATATGGGTCATCCCCAATTTGGCTTGGAAATGGCAGTTATGGGGGTTTCTTCCAATGAACAACCTATCCGCGCGAAGGAGATTTTCTTCTATCAATTCATGGCTCAAATGTGATTCAATACATAAATCAATATGGGAGAAATAAAATTCAAGGTCAAAAAGCATTCAGTAATAGCTCAATTACAGAAATTACAGCATTTGTTTGCCGAATTTTGGAGACAAATGATGTTCTTCATAAGCCTATAAGTGACAAATTTTGGAGATTTTGGCTTGATTTTCCTACGAATTCAAGTGGGTTCAACGTAGGGAAGAGTGAGGTAAGGCTGATACTGGTAGAGTCCGGCAGGTATGGTGGCCGGAAGGTGTTTGGGTTGTGAAAGTGGTGGTGGAGGAGAATTTAGGATTAAGCTACAATGTTCTGAAAATTTTAGGAATGTGATTGCAATTAGTTATTTATTGATTACTTAATCAACAAGCAAACATAGTCTTCATTTCTAGAAACTATAAAATCCTCTGGTCGTTGCATGTAAATGCTCTCTTTAAGTTTTCCTTGAGAGAATGTTGTCTTGACATCCTTTTACTCAAACTCTAAATCATTCTTAGCCACAACCCCAAATACAGCCCAAATTGAACTATGTTTTACAAGTGGTGAGAACACATCTATGAAGTCAACATCTAGAATCTGACTGTAGCCCTTTGCAACAAATCTGGCGTTGTACCTTCCATCTCGATCCTTGATGTCCTTTCCTTCCTATTGAACACCCACTTGCAGTGAACAACCTTTTTATCTTTTAAGTAATTTTACCAAGTCACAAGTGCTATTTTTATTCAATGACTTCATTTTTTCCTGCGTAGGATTCAACCATCTACTAGAATTATTGCAATTGATCACCTCTGAATATGTAGCAGGTTCCTCACTAGAATCAATAATGTTAGTCACACTCAATCAAATACTGTGGTGCTGTTGGTGATCTAGGCAAAGTGTTATTATCTGTCAGCTCTGAATTTTTAGTTAATAATATTAAAAAGATAAATATTTTAACATATTTGAGTACCAAAGAAAATTTCAACAATAAATAAATTTATAAAAATGAAATATATTTTCTTTATTAATCCTAACATGTGTATATACATATTCCATAAAAGGAAAGTCAGTTGTTGCATATTTATACTTTTGCACATGGGAACACTTTGTAAACGGCTGCCCTTCCCCGTTACCCTGGAGGTCTGTTGCGGGGAAACTCGAGGCACTGGCAATTTGATAAACTTAGAATATATTATTTCCTTTCTATCCTAATGAGTAGTTCATATTTATTGATAATAATGCACATTAATTAGGAATATATTAAAAAATTAAGAAATTAATCACTCTGAATAAGAAATGTAACCTATAATTTGACACGAATGAGAAAGAAAAATAAACATATTTTTAAGGGACAGAGAGAGTATTAATCATTTGATTAACGATAAATAATCCAACCATCTCTTTTTTCCTGCTCTTTCGCCGACTATATTTATCTATGAAAGCCACTCTTGTTACTCGTCATGTTTGCTACTACATTTTTCGAATATAAAGTTTATAATAAGCGCGCGCGCACACACACACATATATGTATCTTCAAGTGATTGGAGTTGATAATTTCAACTTCGAAAAGTGCTTGATTTTGAAGATAATATTCAATTTTTTGATGAAAATTAAATCATTGAATCATTTCAACTAAAAACTTAAATATTATTAGAAAACATAACATATTAAATTATTTAAGTGTTCTTTAATATACCATCTTGGTGCTCTAATGCATTTATTAATCAAAGACCTAACTAACAATTTTTTTTATAAATGGTTGATAATAAAGACTTGAATTGACTTTGATATCTCGTTAAATACCATATTTAAAAAGTTTAAGCCCCTGTTTAAGCCCCATTACATTTCATTTTTCTCTCTCCTATTTTCAACCATACAATCTTTTATAAAATAATATTACACGTAAATCGAAAGCTTTTTATTCTTTTTCAACCACTCATTTTTCAAAAAAATAGTATTCCTCCCATTAATTTTTCCACGTAATGGGGATCAAACAGGGGCTAAATAAGCTACTTTACTCTTAATATAAATTTATTATATGAAACCTATGTATTAATTTCTAAATATTAAATAAGCCTAGTATTACACGAAATATCTTGCCTTCCAGATTTATCTAACGGCAAGGTCAACTTCTTGGGGAACTATTTACCTCGATTAAGTATGATGACATGTTTTAGTTGAATTTAAAATTTACAATATTATTTTCAGGAAAAAAAATTAAATTATTAGAAATGGATTTTTTTTTGTTAAATAAAAAAAAAACCAATAATTGTTGAAAATGGGGTCTAACATAAATAATATAAATTGTGCACATCATCATTACGTACAACAATAATTCTTCAATTCTAAGCCTGCTTGAACTCCATTATAATTAGTTTTTCTGTGAAAAAAAAAAAATTGTAATGGTGATTTTTTGGAGAATGTACAATTAAAAAAGAAGGAAAATTTTTGAATTTATGAGTAATATTATTTTATTAAAGAATGTAAGATTGAAAATATGTGAAAAATGCATTTTAGAATTAATAGAATCCAAACAAGGGCTAAGTATCAATAATGGTCCATTTGATTGCAAAAATGGAATTGAATTGCCTAAAAATGGTTTTCCTGAGAATTGTAAATTACTGTGTTGGATTGGTATAATTTTTCACGTTAAAAATATTGAAATAAAAGTGTTTTTTAGTGTTTGTTTGACTTTGTTTTACATGAAAATTGTCAATTAAAAGGATATAATTTACTGGTATTGGGGATGAAATTTGTTTCCATTGCCAAAACAAAAAAAAAAAATCAAGAAAATCATCTATCTTTCGATATTTGTTTGATTTTGTTTTACATGAAAATTGTCAATTAAATGGAAATATTTTTTTA
>NW_019263235.1:240916-250871 GCF_002742605.1 Olea europaea var. sylvestris
TGGTCCGTGGGTTATTGATGACGAAATTTGGACATTCCAACTAAGGAAATTTAATAATAAAAATATATTTACTATTGGGATCTGGGGTTATTGATGACGAAATTAGGACATTCCAACTTTGGAAATTTAATAAAAATATATTTAAGACTTGTTCGGTAGTGATTATAAAAATTGATTTTTTGATCATTAGAGAGAAAAAGTGGGTCCCGTCCGAGAGTGAAGAAGTCAAAAATGACGATTTAAATAGTGAAATAACGATAAAAAAATTGATTTTTTTGAATAGAAAATTGTTATCAAACGGGGCTTACAACGTGGCTTGTCCAGTTGGCGAATTCTGAAAGGACAATGGTTCCCTTCCAAATTTTGTCTTCGCGAGTTGTAAAATTCTTGGCCAACCATTCCTATGATAAATAGCAATCAATATTGAACCTTTTACACAGTCCAATTCCAAGTCCTTTTCAAGATTTTTTTCCAAGATTTTTTCCTTATATTTTTCAACAATAATTTTGTTTGTTGCCCAAGATTATCTTAATAAACCCTCTTTCTTCTTCTTCATCATCATCTTCTTCTTCCCTCTTTTCTTGAACAATCTTAAAGAGAATCCCTTTCATGGTAAGCATTGCTCCTTCGAAAAATAAGATTTAGTTCGTCGTTATAGTCTGCTAATACATTTTATTGGTTTTATTTATGAATCTTTACAGGCGACTAAAGATGGCAGTATCAAATTTGAAGAGGTTTAACCTATTTTTTTCATAAATTCTCATAAAATTTATGCATGATTTTATATATCATGATATAAGTTTAATAATTATCTTTCAGGAATATATAGTGAATTCTCGAGGAGTAAAACTTTTCACATGTAGATGGGTGCCTGAAAATTCCCAGCCAAAAGCCTTGATCTTCTTGTGCCATGGATATGCATTGGAGAGCAGCATCTCCATGAAAGGTGAATATTCGTATGCATAAAATTTACACAGTCTAGTCGTGTCCAATATTGAGTTTGAATTTGATCTTGATGTCGATATTACCTTGGATGATTTTGTGATTAGGTTGTGCTATTCGGCTTGTGAATGCTGGTTATGAAGTTCATGGTATAGACTATGAAGGGCATGGAAAATCATCTGGTCTACTTGGTTACATCCCTAGTTTTGATAATCTCGTCGATGACTGCTCCGAACACTTCACAAATATTTGCGGTAAATAAATTTAACACAATTTATACATCAACATGTTGATAGGGTATAATTTGTTAAGTTGTGGAGTCTAATTATTATCGTGGAATTGGTTGTGGATCGACCTCAATGGTGAGGTTGCCATTGGGGTTGGAAAGGGGACAGGCAGCCCTCCATTCACTGAATGAAAATCAGATTCTAGCAAAATTCTATGAAATTAGAGTCCTTATGAAAATTGATTTTGCCATAATTTATCTTATAAATAAAAAGCAGTTCTTAGACTTTATGTATTATCATCAAATAGATAGAGAAATGTTAGATGAGATAGAATTGATAATTTCTCTTGTAAAATTTATTTATTTATTATTATTATTTTTTATCATAGTGAATTACTTAGTGACGGGAAAGGAAGTAGTCTCACATTGAGGTCAACCTCTATAAATTTTGTGTGTTCTTGATTTTTTTTTAATTGATTATTTTTGGTAGAATAGAATTAGAGTTATTAATTCTTATTAGAATTCAATATACCAAGCCCTCATTTGAAGCATGTTATAATGACATTTTTTTCAAATCTCATTATTCTACCATGAAAGAATCAAAACAAAAAAAATACAAAAGGTCATTGTCTTGTCATACTTCAATTTCCCATTATTGTACCGCTGAAAATACGTTGGACAAAATTATCTTCAACTACTATACAATTGATGCAATGCTCTACAAGAACATGTTAAGGGCAGTTTGAGAAATTTAACTTAAACATCCATTGAAAAGTTAAGACAAATGTCTGACTGTAGCAAGATATACAGGCGTGGAGACCACAAATTCTGGAAATAAGAAGAATAATTCTACAAATAATGAGGGCCAAACGGATGCCAAATGTATCATTATTGAAGTCCTAATAGGATCGGAAAAATTCCCGTCCAAGTCAATCTTCGAACTATGATGATACCGTGTAATCCCATCAACTTTATTTAAAATAACATTATTAATTGAATAGTTGGTTAATTTAAAGAAGAATTTCTCCATGACCAGCTCACCATTTGACCAACGTGGATGGCGTATTAGAAGAGTTAAATTAATTTTTATATTTATGAATATTAATGGGTTTGACTTTGACTTTTCATGAATGCAGAGAAGGAGGAGAATGTGAAAAGAATGAGGATTATAATGGGAGAATCAATGGGAGGGGCTGTTGTTCTACGTTTACACAGGAAGAAACCTAATTATTGGGACGGTGGCGTCCTCGTAGCACCAATGTGTAAGGTGATTGAACATTATTTAACGTGCCCGTTTATGTGTATGTCACAATTTAATTTACGTTTTCCAATCAAAGGTGTAATAAATGTGTAATTTTTCACAAATCGGTGAGACATACCACTTTTTATAATATAGATATTTTGAAATTGTTCATGTCGTTTGGCACTGTTTTTAATCGGCAAAACCTACTTTGTATCCAAATGTTTCGTAGTATCCCTAAATATTATTTACTTATTCATAATTTATATCTATCTATTTATAAATCAATTATAAACACTCCCAAATATTCTTCATATATACTTAAACTAGCAAAGTCTAAAAGAACCTTTAGGAAATTAATTTTTTCTTTTTTTTGGAATGCATTAATCATATTAGTAAAGAAAAAGGACGCATTGTTCAGCAACTATGCATCGAGACGAGATTTTCACACTTAATATATAGAGCCTGTTTGATATAATTTCTTGAGAATAGATTTTGTGAAAAGAAATTTTTTTTTAGAACGTGTGATTAAAAAATTAAAAAAGTTATAGGGTCACGTACAAAATTAATTTATTAAGAGAATGTATAATTTGAAAATAAATTTAAAAGAAAATCGACTTATTCACATGGATTTTTTTTATGTCACCATGCAGATTGCAGAAGATATGAGACCAAGTCCATTGGCGATCAAAGTGTTAACTATGCTCACCAACGTGCTCCCAACATGGAAACTTACCCCAACTCAAGATATCGTGGACCTCGCCTTCAGAGATCCTCAAGTGAGAAAGGAGGTAATTTTTCTTTTCATTTATTTATTTTGTAGAGATTGAAGACACGTGCCCCTGTTTCATGGAGATTAAAATCAGATTTTAATTTAAGCAAAGTCAAACAATAAATTTTAACCATATAATTTACGATCTTACAATTTTTCAACCACACGTTTCAAATTTTTTTATCAAGATCAATTAAAAATTTAATTTTAGTCCTTACCAAACAGGGATTAAAAGTTTATGAAATGTATTATTGAAAAGTAGTAGATCCCATCAATTATACAGTTAAATTTAATTGTTGTCTTTAATTTAGACTACCAAAAAGGAATATGTTATCTTTCTGGTTATGAATATAGTCCACCTAATGTTTCTTTATAGCTCGTATCAAATTCGTATAAAGGAGTAGGGATACGAAGCGATAATAGCCAACGTAAAACCTTTCACCTTCTTTCAAGAATAATACTATTTGTAAGCGCTAATAAACAAAAATCTTTGCGTGTGAAGTTAATGCCACATTCTCCAATTAGTATTTTCTTTTTTCTTTTCAAGAAACGAGCAAGAAAATAACTTTTCTGCTCTTTCACATATTTACTTGGTGCCCCAATAATCTTATAGATTAGATCCAATCCATATGCCTACAAAGGTCGGCCTCGTCTTCAAACTAGCTACCAACTATACAATGCCAGCCTGGATTTGGAGAAAAGACTTGAAGAGGTAAGTTCGTCTAACAAGACAAGTAACACAATTTTTAGATATGTTTGATATGATCAACTTGACATGATTAAATCTTGTGTAATTGTGGCCATTTCGGTGTGTTGAACATTTCCTCCATTTCTTTTCCATTATTTGCCCATTAAAATGAAAAATATGATCTTTATCTATCACATCAAGCCACCACATTTGACTTTTTATTTCTTGTGTAGGGCCCATAACGACTATATTTTCCATTCTTATTTTTACATTAATATGTACTAAACATGGCCTTAAGTGGTGTACACATTAACACATTTCATTCTCGTATGATATAGGTTTCATTTCCATTCTTGATTCTGCATGGAGAAGATGACAAGGTGACCGATCCATCGGTGAGTAAAATTTTGTATGAGTCAGCTCGAAGTGAAGACAAGACCTTCAAGCTGTATCCGGGCATGTGGCATTCTCTTTCCTATGGCGAGTTACCGGAGAACCTCGATATTGTTTTTTCTGACACTATCTCATGGTTGAACGAGAAGGTTTCCTCGGGTAATTCGAGGATTGAAGAGGAACAGAAACTTGCAAATGATCACAATGCACTTAAGAAACCCGAATCCAGCAAGAACGAAAGTTAATTTCCTTGACTCCATTCTTGGATTATCACGTTTCGTTATGCTAATGTTTGTGCAGCAATGTAGCTCCTGTACAATGTAAATAAAAAAGAAAAAAAAAAAAACATTGTAATAATGTTGCTTATCCAATTGTAATCAATCTTAAAAAAAAAAAAAAAAAAAAAAAACATTGTAATAATGTTGCTTATCCAATTGTAATCAATCTTAAAAAAAAAAAAAAGAAAAAAAGAAAAAAAAAGTTAATGCATGACTTCCAGTATTTTTTTCCTAATATTTTATTTACAATACTATAATTTTAAGTTATATTTTATTTGGGAAGTGTTTATTAACGATTTTGTTTAAATCAAACATGCCTGGACTAAGTTTGATTTTATCGTAGCCCTCGTTTGAATCTCATTAAATTTCATTATATTACGCTTTGGTATGGCCCCCAATTTTTGTAGAAATGAAAATAGAGTGGAATAGTGTTTTTTTGAAAAATGAGTAGTTGAAAAAGAATGAAAAATTTTCGATTTACATTTAATATTATTTTATGAAAAATTGTGTGGTTGAAAATAAAAAATAAAAAATGAAATGTAATAGAATGAAAATTAATAGTAGCCAAACGGGGGCTACATTCCATTTCCTCTCTCTTCTATTTTCAACTATTAAATTTTCCATAAAATAATATTACACGTAACAGAAAAACTTTTCCCACATTTTCAACCACTTATTTAAAAAAAAAAAACATTATTCCATTTATTTTCATTTACAAAAGATGGGGTCAAACGGGTGCGTAGATTGATTCGGACTGGGCACATCCATTATTACAATCCTAGAGTCTGTTTTGGAGTGATTTTCCTTCAAAAAATTGTTTTTTTTACCGCTATTTCACAATTTCAACCGTCATATTTGACTTATTCTTTCACAAGTGGACTCCACTTTTCTCTTAACGGTAAAAAAATTAATTCTCAAAATCAATCCCAAACAGGTTCCTAGACCACATAAAGTCAAAGGAATTTGTAGGAGGGTAGCCCTTGCATTTATGAGTAAAACAACAAGCTTGTGTTTGCTTTTGGATAATTGGCACAAAACATCCATATTTAACAAGTTTATTGTGGAAAACGTCTTCACATTCCATTTTTTCTCATTTTGCTCTCATTTCAACCTTTCTTTATGATGTACATCATTTTCACCAATTTTTAATATAAAATGACCAATATATTATTCTATTTAAATAAAACAAAAACAAAAAGAAATGAAAAATAAAGAATAAATTGCAATCATACTCCTGAACTTTTAAAAAAGTGCAAATCAGTCCAGAAACCTTAATAAAACATTAAAAATGAAAATAAAAATAAAAATAAAAATATCTCCTCTTTCGACTCCTGCTCTCAATCCACTCAAATTATCACCTAAACGCTTCAAGTTACTAGAATAATCGCCCAGTGTTCCTTCACCTCGATTCTTCTTCAATTTTTCCATATTACTCAATGATTGAAAATTATAACCCAGACCCAACAGATTATCAGGATCATCCTTAAATTCTTCAATACTCAAATTCTTAATCAAGTTGCCAATATCCCGAGAATTATTATTAAATTCAGCGTTTTCAAGCAATGTAGGCAATCCACCAACTAACGTAGAGTCTAAGAACCCATTAGAAATTATATTGGGGGATTGGTTTTTCCATGATTTTAGATCCTCCGAAACTGTCTTGAGCAAATAGATGAGATTCCATTTGTTCTTTACGCTTCTAGGCTCTGATTTCAGTGAAAATTTGGAGTAAAGGTCAGCAAAAGTAAGGGCTTCGGAGGACTTACCAGCGGTAACAAGGTGGCATTTGATGGACTCCACCATAGAGGATTCGTTAGAAACTATCGATGGGGTCGTGCGGCTTGAGAGAATGCGAAGAGAGTATTTAAGAGCTTGATTGTATTTCTGTCTAGTGGGAACTGTAAGAATTGGGGTTTAGAGCATTATAGAGTAAGCGATGCACTAGATCTTTTTTTGGCTTTTCCTATATCCAGTCTTCATCTCCCTGCCATGAAATTCAAGAGGCTGTCAAGCTTTTAACTGCTAAATCCTTAAAAAAAGGAGAGGTCATAAATCCCATTTCAGAATCTACGTAAGTTATCACTTGCTTTGAGCTTTTGTGGTGGTTGTTGAGGTTGAGGCCGGTGGTGGAGTGGGGGAGCTTTTGTGGAAGAAGGTGACGGCTTTTTTGAAATTTGGACTCATTTGTAGTTTTCAAAAATTTGGGCCTATGGGTGCAATTTTCCTTTTTTTTGTTTTATATAAATAGGAGGGTATTTTGGTCATTTTAAATTAAAAATTGGTAAAAAGGACGTTCAGCGCAAATAAAGGTTGAAATGAGGGCAAAAATATAAAAAATTAAAGGTGGGAATGTTTTCCACAATGAACTTGATAGATTACCCTTTGCTTTTTGTTAAAACTAAATTTATTTTTTTCATTTTACAGATTTTGATAAAAGTTAATAAAATATATAGTTAAAAAATTAATATAGTTTTAAATCCAATGAAATATATGTTCGAAAATAAATTTGGAGGAAAAAAGAGTGAAAAAAAACATTTCACCACATTATGTGTATGTATACTAATCAGTAAGTTGTGATGTATATGTAGTACAACCATTTAAAAACTGCAAATAGGGGCTAAAAATGCTAATGAAGTAATTTTCGTAAATTTTACTGGAAAAATTTTATGAGTAAGAGTTTAAGTATATACATTTCAAAATCAAGAAAACAAGTAATTTCAGAATTTTTTATTACAATTTATTTATGATTTTAGTTAATTAATTATTTTATTAATTAAATAGGTTTAGGTCACAGATTTATACAATTTGATCACAAATTAGAAATTTTATTTCACATATTATTTTAAGATCATAGTTCATAAATTTTGTAGATTACAATTTGTTCATCGATTACAAATAAAAAAATTAATTAGTCACGAATTAATTTTTAGTTACACTTATCAATTTATTGATCACAAATCAAAATTTTTACAGGTCACAGATTATTAATCGATCGCAAAGTCAAAAATTTTATTAGTTACAACTCATTTATTCATTGAAAATTAGTATATTAATTGGTTATGATTAACTTTTCGATCACAATTTAATCAATTGTGAGTCACAATCACAATTTTCAACTAATTTATTGGTCACAAACACAGCATAACACTACCTGCACCATCTCCCCAAGTCCATTATATCCTCCATCTCTACTGGCACCTAGACCTACATTTCCATACACCACAACCGCCACCAACTAAAAAAAAAAAAAAAAAAAGAGAGAGAAAAAAAAAACCCAAACAAGCCGGTGTCAATTTACCTATACCTCAAAACACCACAACAGCTACTAACAATAACAATCAACGCCACTGCCACCTCAATACACTGCAAATCTAATTAAGGCACCGTTTGTGGCCCTTTAAGTTCAAAAATTGGAGTATGGAACAGTGGATGATGTTGAAATGTATGGTTAAAAAAAGAAAAAGTTTTTGATATATGTGTAATATTATTTTAATGGAGAACATATGGTTGAAAATGAATATTGTTGAAAAAATAATGTAATAGAATGTGGGAGAATGGTTAACAAACAATGGCTAAAAACTCTCATTACCACAAAATCAAAGAAGAAAGAAAAAAGTTGGCAGCTGGAAGGCCTCTAACGGGTGATCTGATTTGAACGAGCGATAAACGCTTGGCTACGCCAATCTTGCAGTCAACGCTGCTGCAAGTGAGCGGTGAACGCTCAGCTGTGTCGATCTTGTATTCGTAGTGCCAATTCCCTTCGCATAGCAAAAGAGAAGATGGGATAGGTGGAGGAGCGGCATCGATCCTCTCCTTGTAGCATACCATTCATTGGTAGCAAAAACAGATCTATTAATTGGTTACCCTTTGCAATCCTTTTGCCTTTTTCTTTCCAAGCAGAGTTGTATATTATTGGGGTATTCGCACTCAAATTTACTCACTTTAATTTCATTGATTAGGTGAGCCGCACTATTCCAATTATCGTGTGAGAGAAGGGGGAAGATGGGAGAGGAAGAGAGAGGAATAATATTATGGTTTGGTTTATGGAGGTGAATATTTTATAATGTATATATCAATATTAGAATTATTAGTAAAACATCTGATTTTAAAATTGTGAATTTTTAAAGTAGGGAATTGCGTAATTTCCACAATTTTACTAGCCGATAAGGCTACTAGTTTATTGGACCATTGATATTACCCGTCAACCCAAGTTGCGGCCCGTATTATTAATGGGTCCAGTTAGAACCGTCCGATTCGAATTTCTATATTCAGTCGAACGGCAGATCAAAATCAGAAAAGGGAAGAGAGAGAAATTTCAAATCTCACTTTCATCCCGCTCCAATTTTCATTTTCATTTCGATTTCCCACACAAACACACACTCAGCGAGTGAGTTTTTGATAATTGTAATTCCGACAATCGAATCAAACTCACTCTTTCGTACATACACACAGGCAAAAATGTCAAGTCGACACGAGAAAGAGAAGGGCGTGAATGTCCAGGTTCTTCTCCGTTGTAGGTAAATGCTTTTATTTTAATGATGTTAGGGTTATTTTTGTTTAACGATGTTCGGTTTTACTCTTTGGTTATTCTTTCTGAAATATAAATATCTAAACTTGTTTGAATTTCAAAGTCTCCTTTTCTGGGTTTTTTCGATGGTTATTAAATATTGGAAATTTGCAGGCCGTTTAGTGGTGATGAATTGCGTAACAAGGCGCCAGAAGTGGTGACTTGTAATGAGTACCAGCGAGAGGTTTCAGTATCGCAGAGTATTGCTGGCAAGCACTTTGATAGGGTCTTTACATTCGACAAGGTAATCTTAACAAATTAATTTAAAATCTTAATTGAAACGATTTTGAGTTCTTTTATATCCTTTTTCTTATGTATTTTAAAAATATGAAGCCTTTTTTTTTTTTTTGGGGGGGGGGGGAATTATTATTAGAGGCTAGATGCGTTAATTAATAAAAAGTTGACGATAAAAATTCAATAAAAAGGTCAAAAAGATGAGTGCTATAATAATACTTAGGACAATAAGTAAAATTAGAATATCATAAGATAAATAGAAGAAGTGATTCAATTTTGTCTCAATTCACGTGTTATTGTTCTTGCACGCTTTTATCAACGATAATTATGGATAGTCAAGTTGCAGGACACATAGGCCATAGCTCTGTTGTTTTTAGAGTTTGACGTTACTCCTTCGAAACCAATTCAACAGAATCACCTGAATGTAAAGAAATGATCAACAAGATCCAAAAAGTAATTCGAGCCCACCGACTTCACGATATTTCTTTAAAACGAATTTGCTGCCTTCAATGGTGCAAAAGGCGTCCAGCAATCGTTTTTCAAGATAGAACGAATTTTCGTCTCCTACGGAAGAAGCACTGCAATTTGCAGGAGTTCCAACGAACTCAACGAAGT